>NW_027526225.1:92296768-92439268 GCF_048455015.1 Haemaphysalis longicornis | reverse complement strand
ATACGGCACCAGGAAAAATGCAGCCAATCTTCAAACGAACTCGTTAAAGATGAACAGTATTAGAAATAATAGTCATATTTTTACACTAATTTATTCACTACAATAAAGCCTTTTTCCCATCATATATGGAGCTTCTAGACATGAAACCCGACAAAAATGACGCCATGTTTTAGGATGGGTGATCCGGAGAAATAATTCTGTTTCGAGAGTTCAGAATATTTTTCGAAATAGGTTTGTTGAGCGGCACTAAAGCAAAGAAAGACAAAAGAACTGAACCGCTCCTCTTTTTTGAATAAAATGTTTGTGGCAAATGTAATACCAGAGGAGAGAAGGCCGCCCCTGCATTAACCAATCGCGTTAGAGGGGGTGAAAGGATGGTTTTGTAGCCTGTGCTTGGCGAGAATTTCACGAGTGAATCCAGGGCGTATGAGAAAAATCGAGGATGAAAACACACGGTGCTGACAAGCAATTATATTTGAATCATCCATCCTCATAATAACTGCTTTTGCCCGTAAAAAAACATGATTTTCGCTCAGCTTCGAGAAAAAAAAAACAATGTTTTTTTGTAAAGAACTAACGACCTTCTAACAGGACAGGCCCTCATAATTTGAGTCATTATGGGTCGGAGGAAAACAAAGCTACGCCTGGTGACGAGGATATGGCCCATGGAAGAGAATCGGGTTTTGTTCCCGCAGCGCTACCTCCCGCCAAGGATTTACACCCTCCATTTTATTGCAGCGCTCTGTTACGTGGCTCCAGCGACGTGGCTAGCCTCAGTTGCCTCGTCCTGCGATTAATGCCGCACTGCAACTGGCGCCGAAAGACCGCCTCATGAGTAGAGTAGAAGGACAGCCCTCGTTATTCCTTGTTTTTTCGACGCTACCAGTAGAGTATAGCAGTTGTCGTGCTCGAAGGAAAAAATTCCAGCCAAAAATAAAGTTCAATTATAAAGTTCAAAATAAAGTCCAGTAAGAACTACGCTCTTTCGCAAGCCACCCTAATGGTATTAGGATTGCCATTATTCAGTCCGCACGACAAAAGAGATGGACATGTCTGCAATTTTTCTTCCGCACTCTATTATGGCGCTAGTCTTCAGAGCCTCTGTATCCATAAATGGTGTTATTTTCACGTACGTACACAGTTTGCGTACGCAAACAATAGAATAGCACGTAGGCCGGGCGTACGCTATTTGAAACCCTTATAGTCATTAACACGTAAACGACGCGCATCACGAGTTTTTCGTTTGGCAATCTACTAACTGACAGAGATAGTACTGCAGCCGCTGGTGATCTCGCCAGGTTATTGCAATGACGACGACAAACGCTACTTTTCCAGACTGAAAAGGTGAACATCGTCCTGTTATCTGTACAGGAAATGTATATTTCGCTGGAGATTTTTGGTGAGGGTGCTACGGGCAAAATGATGGCGACATCTTCTGTTCGGAAACAGATATCGCGTGGAGGGGTTAGCGACGGCTGGCTGCTCTTTGGCACAGCTTTGAAGCGGATTTTGAAAACCAATGTGACGTTTTTTCATCAGATGAGTACCCGCGGCTTCTCAAGAAGTGGCCGTCGCTAGTAGCCGCATCATAAAGTATGAGTTTGTTACCCATGTTTTCTGTGTAGTAATCCTTGAGACTAACATCAGTATGTCAGTTTCATTGCCCTTGAGATATAAAGACGCTCCCCGTGAAGAACAAAATCCTGTGCCAATAAAAAAGCGGTAAAAATGCCAAGAGCTGAAAGTGGGTGACCCAGTAACATGCTTCTCGATCAAGTAAAAAGACCCATAACTGCCGGAGCCGGTTTGAGTGTCGTTATATGTTACACAGTTTATTGAGCCATTTTTGTTCGAATTTGTGCTACTGTTTCACAGGTCAGACGACAAGTCTGTTGTAGTACTTCACATGTGAGAGTAAAAACTGCCTTGACTCACCCTTTTGTTTAGAAAAAAATGTCGCTGTCAAAGTAAGGGCCGAAATTTAGAACGCCCCTAACTTTAATGAGCCCGCCTGAAGTTCGGCTCGGCTTCCCCTTTTCTAATATAAAAACACATGTACCTAAGAATGATTTACTGAGGCATTCCTTCGAGCATTCTGTTCTTGAGGGGAGCGTTACGCTACCACCAAGCATTCCTCCTTCGCTCCTATAAATATGAACGCCTTGTCGGCCAACTTCCTTTTTATGCGTTTGTACAGGGCTGCAGATCCAGAATCTGGAGCAAACCCTGCACCGTGGGTACATCGGGAAGAGCGAAAGCCCAACCGGTTCGGTATTACGCGGACTCGCAGCCTAAAAAACAATGCCGACGGGGACCTACCTCCATTCTAGTAATCGCATGCTAAAACCAGCAACTTTGACAACGTCTTCAACATTTATTCCAATTTTCGTGGTTGGGCGGGCGGAGAGATTTTAAGTGCCAGAGATGTATGTGCAGCGGTCCTATAAAGTGTGTCTTGGTTGAGAGCTGCCCAATGAATAACTCTACGTCGGTGTATTCAACGCGATCGGAAATTTCTACAGTTGTGCATTTCGTTTCTATCTCCGACAGAAAACAGCCGCCGCGACCGAGATCAACCTCGCGTCCTTCTGTTCAATAGCTCAAGGCCTTAGACTTCAACCAACCGCGCCCACTACAGATTTGCTCTCTGCGCGGCTGACTTCGCGTATTGTGCTGTGTGCGCGCACAAGTCTTTGACAGTTACATGCCTTAGAGAAAAGATCAGCACCGTCTAATAAAACGGTTACCGAAAGTTTGCACGTCGGCTTTTATTCAAAAAACTGCTTCGAGTGCTATTGAACGTCCTGTAGTACGGGTGGTACACTTACTAGTTAAAGCCGCTGGTGCGCCTTTGCTCAAGCTGCGCTTTGCATTATTAGTGTGATGCAGACGCAGGAGATTAGCTGTGCGGAAACCGCGAAAAAATGCATATTTGCTGCTACTCGAGAGCCACTGCCCTGCGCAAACTTATGATCTCGGACTAAGTTTGTTTCCTTCCAAAGCAATTCAGGGTATGGAAGCAATAGGCCTAAAGGCCCCAAGAAGCCCAGATAGACACTCGTACCTCAAAACATGTGGCACCTTCAAACGTGTGCTGGCTTTTCTTCTAAATTTGGCAAATATTTTTTAATTTAGGGCAAATATTTTGGCCTCCAACACGGAAAAGCAGCTTTACGGCCCCCGTAAGGCCTCCTTACTCAAATGAGGGCTAATGCTGATTTATAAAAACGCCCCCTCAGCTCATACGACCTGAAAACACCAAAGTAACATAAAGAGCTTTTCAAAAATTAGCCCTCAATTCACGAAGAGTGTGCCATGCACTAAAACTAAAACTGTTGTTGGCAGGTACGGTACAATTTGGGGTACGCCTACACTATTGTGATTCTAAGTGGTATTTGCGCATGCCTTCTTTCCATCTCTTTCAAGCAGACAAGAGGTAAAGGCATTCGCTTTTGGTCGCCCAACTTAGGCTCTCGAGGTGGCCCAACTCCGTCGTCAAAACACTGCTGCATTTTAGCTTGTAATGTGCGCTCATGTGTTGCAAATTTTACGAAATGGCCAGTCATCGACGTAATGGGATTACACGTTTCAGCAGTAAAGAGGTTCTGTTCATTCCCGGCAAGGTAGCGGTCTTTGCCGTGATAGGACATAATTAACATGCCATTACTGGCTGGAATGACCTTGGTATACATCAAATTATTCGAGAAAAGTATCGTCCTTTGTTGCCAGATTTTTTCGGTAATTTATTTATTATTTATTAAAATCCTCCGGGGTGTTGTTTAACCAGTCAGGTTTACCTGCTTGTTATCTATTTTGTAAGCTCTAACAAAATTGGAAATATGAAATGTTAAGATAACTACCATAAGTGGTTTGAAGCTATGGAAAAACCACCAATTAAAAGAGGGCACAAGTCTTATTGCGGTATCACTGGTGCTCTCGACGAATACTGTAAAATAATTGCTCTATTTGAAACAAACAATACTGTATAAATATAATTTCTGACATCGTCAGCTCATGGCACTATTATTTCAAAATTCTAAAATGGAATTGTTGTCAACGCCAACCTGGTAGTGGTACTAATTGCATAGATTATCTATTTTGTTCGCAAAACCTAAGTGGCTTGCCGTGACAGCTAGGGCTTCGTGATCCGATCTCTTCGCGAGTCCTCTTCCTGTAGTTTTGCACAAAAGGTTTCCCGGTGTGGGCTTTCTTGAATAATTTGCACTGCCCTTACTTTTGAGAAATAAGGCGAAAAATTACAGAAATAATGGACTCAAATGACACAACCACCAGTTAAAAACTTAATGATTACCTCCTTGATAAATGTTCCTGTTTTATCAAGCATAAAAATCTCGCCGTATCGGCGTTCGTCTCTGAAAGTAACGTCAATGTACGGCCGTGCTGCCGGGGCCGCTAACGCCTGGCCTCCTTTCTCTTTCCTTTATCGCTTTGTATGAAGCTTTCCTATCCTTTTAGGTGCAAAGCACCTTAGGACCTCGCAATGTCCATCCGTTGGTGTCCTTGCGCACATCAATATAAACCGAATATTTTTTTTGTCAAACCGCCTAAGAGGTAGCACAACACGGCAAAAAAGCCAGAACCAATATATTACCGCTAATTATCGGAAAAAAAGTTCGAGAGAGAAAAAGAGAGAGAAGGAAATGCACAGCACCGTGTAAATCGAAACATCTGTGAAGAAAAGGTTCACAAAAGGTTAAAAAGAACAAAATAAACGGTTCACAAAAGGTTAAAAAGATAGAGATTCACAAAAGGTTACAGAGAGAGATAGGTTGAGCAGTTTTGCGTGGCTCCTGGAGAGCCGTGCTGCGCATGCGCGCGGAGCATTGTCTTGGATTCTATTGGGTGGGATTTGGATTGGGTTGAATTGGATTGGATTGAAATGATCTGGATTGGACTTGGATTGAATTTGATTGGGTTGAAATCGATCGGATTGAACTCGATTGGATTAAATTGAAATGTTTCGGATTGAATTTGATTAGATTGGAATTGTACATACTGTGTACACGCGTTCTCATTCAATTACATGCGCGAGTGGGCAATGCCACGGGTGATTTACGGTAAGAACATTCCCCAGTGCTTCACCCACTGGTCATGCTTCACTTCGTGGAGATGCGTGAATTTTTCTCCAACCTACCACTTCCGATCCGCTGCTCATTTTTCCATCGCTTCTTTTCTTTTCGACCAACCTCATTCCTGCGGCTACACTATTCTTTCCATTCCTCGCATTACTTTTTTGTTTTTTTCTTGGCCATTTTCTCTTTCACCTTGCCTCTCTCACTCACTCCCTCACTTCCTCATTCCTCTTTCGGTGCTAAAAAAAGGACACGGGATTAAGCATCCCAGAGGCCACTGTATTGCGCCACGAACAGATACAAAGCTAAGCAGCCCCATAATTCTGATAGCGCCAGAAACAGACCTGATACACTCCTATTACCTTCGCGCCATCCTCTTTGTGAAATAGTCGTCAATTTCCAACGGCCTCCGGGCCAGCCAGATCTATACAGTGAGGGTATTCCTCGTTGAAAGAGTATGAAAAGCATCCCGGACGTCTGCCAGGCATTTTGATCGGGCCAGCAATATGTGTTCTCCGAGCAATCCGTTGGCAGACCGATCGAATACAGCGTATTATTAATTTTTTCCTCTGGTAGGTGAACAAAACCCCACGCTTTCCCCTACGTCCAAGAATTATCGTTATCTATCGCTTAAATTACCTTGTGTCCTCAGGTTACGTTACTTGCTTTTCTCACGGGGCCGTCCCGTTTTCTAACAGCGGGTTTCTCTGTTCGTGGCATTTTGGTGACAGTCGCATGTGATTGTTAAAAATGAGGAATTCTTGAAGTCACGATTAATGTAAGTCTTTCGCCAAACCAAGGCTGTTTTCGTATGATGTTACCATGGCTTACCGCGCCCGTAGTTAAGTAGTCAGATCATGGTCATCGTCAACCATACACTATGCCGATACGTCCCGGATATTGATCATCTTGCGACGAGAATTATTTTGTCTCGGCGCACGGCTTGTTGTATTATCCAACCCTAGTGCCATTGTTTGCAGTTTTCGTCCACGAAAAATCGTTCACTTGCCAAGCAACAACGTGTGCGGGATTCCCCGCTTCCAATTGCAGGTTCGAAAGATCTCCTTGACAAGTCGGTGTGCCAAGCAATAACAAAACACTTGAAAGAAAGGGATAAAATTTGAGCAGCACAAAGGCTGCGCCGATAAAGGCGTATGTCAGGCCGGTTAATGGCGTTCTGATTAATTGCAAAAAATTGGCATTTCACCACAAGCGCCTACAAAAAGCAAATCTGACACAAAATATTAGGTTGTTGTAATTTGCGGAAAGCGGTTATAAAATATTTTTTGACGGCTTTTTAGTGAGATTGCTTTTTTTGGTCCCGCCACGAATCCCTCTTCCCGGAAAAACCCACTCGTATGAACCGCCAGGCAAGCAAGCAACATTTCGTCGCTTCCTCTTTTATTTCCTTTTCCTCTCCGAGCTCACTGCGCGATAAAATGGAAGCTATGGGGCCAACTCTTGCCTTTATAGCGGGCGGAAACTCTAGGGCGTGTTGCTCAGTATACCTCGTCGGCGAACGTCATGCCCTACAATGGTGTAAGTAAATTTCACTTCTCATTTTTCTTGTTACGTTACCTGAACTATGTAGTCGTGTAAGCAAAAGTCTTCTCAGTTGTAGCGAAATATTCCGTGTAAATATTGCGAAAGCCGTATCTTTCGGGCGTATACTGGGCGCATATAGTATGACTTCATTTTTACGGATTCACAACATATCAGCTACATGACCGCATCGGTGATATCTATGTGTTAACTATGCTATTTGCGGGTGTAGGTTTACATAATATAACACATTCTAAACGAAAGAAAATGTTTATTATGCACAGAGACAAGTATGGTAGGTTCACGTTTCGAACGGTCCTATGTCAATTCCTTACACGTTTAAACGTGCGTTGACTTAAAGGCAGTGGCGTAACTAGATAGGACGAAGCACATGGCAAATATATTTTCGCGCCCGCATAGTCATAATTATTCTAATTAATATTATTAATATTAGTAGTATTATTATTTTCTATATTTAACAACCGTATAAAATCATCTACCTTTCCGCGCCGTTGGAAAGTCGCGCGTATTGTTCCTGTGTTTAAGTCTGGTGTGAAAACAAAGGTAGAAAACTACAGGCCAATTTCTATCCTCTGCTCGGCAAGCAAACTGTTCAAATCAATTTTGTAAGTAATTTTGTCGAATAGCGTCAAAAACATACTTCTTCCAGAACAACACGGTTTTTTATCTGGCCGTTCAACTACTACAAACCTTGTGTATTTTATGTCCTTTGCCTCGGAAGCTGTGCATGGACGGGGTCAGCTCGATACCGTGTACTGTGACCTCAGGAAAGTGTTTGACGTAGTTGACCATTCCTTGCTTCTGCATAAAATGTCTACTTATAACATTCCCGTTTGCTTCGTGGAGTTACTCAGCAGCTATCTTAATAATAGGTCATGTTTTGTCTCTGTTAATGATAAAGAATCTGCTGCCTACTATGCTTCCAGTGATGTGCCTCAGGGATCCGTTCTGGGGCCCCTTTTGTTTTCTTTGTTTGTTAATGACGTCTCAGCCTCTATAAATCACTCTTGTTTTCTGTTATATGCTGATGACATAAAATATTTAAAGAAGTTACTAGCGCAGAAGATTGCATAGCTCTTCAATCTGATGTGGATGCTTTTAGCAACTGGTGCTCCGCGAACAAACTTGCTCTTAGTGGCACTACAACGAAGGTAATGTCCTACACTCGTAAAACAAACCCCATACTTTATTCTTACGTTGTGAAAAGGGTGCCACTACCGCGTGTGTTGAACATATCTGACCTTGGAGTGGTTTTTCACAGTGCGCTAAACTTTTCTGCTCATGTGGATTCTATTTCTAAGCGCGCCCTTCGCCGCTTGGGGTTTGTCTGTAGAATATCAAGAGAATTCTGCAACCCTGTCTCACTACTAAGGCTTTATTTGTCTGTTGTCCACCCTGTTTTAGAATATGCCTCTGTTGTTTGGAACAGCACGTGCCAGTCGAACAGTAATATACTTGACAAAGTGCAAAATAAGTTCATATCTATCCACAAACATCGTTTCCCCCGCAACAGTGGCAACGGTTCTGACTTTTTTTATTTCTCATCCTCTCCAAAGTTTGAAGTGAAGACGAATCAAAGCTGACCTAATTTTTTTATTTAAACTTGTACACGGGATTATTTCTTGTTCGGAGTTGCTTGCAAATGTAAATCTTAGAGTACAGTCGAAACTTACCCGTAAGTCTCCTATACTTCGTACCCGTAACACTAGCAATCGACACTGGCCATTGTACCGCCTTCAAGAAATGTACATTCTCTACTCCCATAATATTGACCTGTTTCATACACCCCTTCGGTCTTACATGTGCGACCTTCTGACTTCTGTCTCTCCCTGACTTGGTTCCGACCAGTTTTAATTCTATTTTCATTGCCCTATTTCCGTTTATCTTGCTCGTGTTTGTTACTGCTCCTACTCATATATATCTGCCGGTTTGTATTGTCAAATTTTTATGACACTGTGTTCATCGTTTCGTGATTGTTCTAACTTTAGTGCGCCGAAATCATTGATTTTGTTAAAGGACCTTTATTCTTCATTCTAGTTTTTTTCTTCGTTTGTATTTTGTTGTTCTTCTCACTCGTAGATGTATTTGTGTCGTCGTCTGTCTTTTTTTAAATGCGCCAGAACAAAGGCTACTTCTGTACCTGGGCACTATAATAAAGAGATTGATTGATTGGTTAATATTATCATTAATATTAATATTATTATTGTTATTATTTATTTATTTATTTATTTATTTATTTATTTATTTATTTATTTATTTATTTATTTATTTATTTATTTATTTATTTATTTATTTATTTATTTATTTATTTATTTGGGACAACAGCCATTCGGATGTTTTGGGCAACCGAATGAACAATTACTTGATTGTTCACTACAGCGCATCCATGCATCTTACTATACAGCAGACGTCCGCAAGCTTAGAAAAACCGCAATGTCTAGAGTTACGTCCGACGGAAGCTAAAACTGACCACTAAAGTTATATCCTACCAAACTATAGAATATATTTGGAGTTACATCGTATTGACCCAAAAATTTAAAATTATATTTACAACCGACAAAACTTTCAGCCAATGTGTTGAGTTATATCCTACGGAACGCAGAATTGAAAATTAAAATTATGTGCCACATACTTCATGCCAGTGTTTTGAGGTAACTCCAGCGTAACAGCCTTTAAATTAAATGGAAGTTACATCCGACGTATGCCACAGTAAATGAAAATTAAATGAATGTTCGACGTAAGGTACGCACTGAAGAAGGTTTACAGCTGTCGGTACTAAATACTGTCAGGTTCAATGAAATCTACGCAGCATTATGGCAAGGGTTCGTTGTACGATACATGACGTCAAATTGGCAAACAACACGAATGTTGCTGATATACAGCCGAAACGGTGTGGAATTGGTAAATAATAGTTGAAACGCTTACGTGGGTTCATCCTGTCATGAGATTTTAGGACTTGTTTTTTATGTAATATGAAGAAAAAATTCCCCTTTGGTCGAGCGGTTAAGAGCGTTTTTCTTGCAGCCGTACAATGAGGCGATGTGGGCTAGAATTCAACCTGGGTCGTAGGAGTTATATCTTAAAAGTTTTTTATAGGAATGCACGCACACTTATTTTCATTTCCAACATACGAAAGTGAAGGAGAAGTTTGGAATAAGAAAATAGAACCTCTTGTCGAGGGCGGCAGAGTTCCAGTTCATAGCATCTGCAGCTCGTGCCGAGAAGAAAGTTTACAAAGGGCAACAAATACAATTATAATAATTGATGAGCGTTAGAGAAGGGAATGCCTTGCTACTCTTATTGTTCCCTGGAAGCAAGAAATCTCAGAAATTTAATTATTATAGCAGGCTGACTAAATAAAAATGTATCTTGTTAAAGCGGGAATTATTAAGGTATGTCCTCACTTACGGCGCCGCGCGCGCGGAACCCCGCAAGTGAGGAAGTACCTTTATGGACGGACGGGGTGGTTGTTACGCCATATATAATTGCGGCGCATACAGTCCCTTTATATGCAGATGTCAGTAAAACGATAGCCTTTGAAGTATAAAGCTGAAACGTTGTATTGAAGGAAATGGTTCGCACGTATTTTTTTGTCTGGGAATTAAGAACCCCAAGCTTTATTCATTGCGTTCGTAAAGTTCCACGCTGAAACGAGTATATTAGTACGAAACTATACGTTTGCGTATTCGCTAGCTCTACGAAAAATACATAGGTGGGCACCCGGTAGATGGTAAAGGAGAAAATAAACTTTACATTAAAGTGCGGAGTTGTGTGGTGATATGTCGATTTGTTGCTTTACTTGGCGGGAATTCTGATCCGCATTTTTTGAGGAAGCTCATACAAGGTTGTCTACCCCGTTTGGGGCTGACACGCTGCGACGGGTGATAAAGGAAGGTTGGGGGCGCTGCAGCCCTTCACCGTTGTAGGGAACGGCGTTCCTGGGACTAGTTCCTTCTGGGAAGAACGGAGGAACACTACCGTTCCAATAAAGGCCGGTGGGACAGTAATGGTAACTCTTCAGGCTTACGGAGCAACAGCGAGGAAACAACGGCGTTCCTTCTGTAAACGTGCCATAGCTGTATGATTTGGTTGCTTTCGACGCCAAACGCCAAGGCTTTAGGGTGCTGAAGCTAGTACAAAATTCAACAGACCACTGCTGCGTTTCTCTTCCCATAGGCTGCCAAATTTTCCCCCCCTTCCGCGGAACACGCTTCCTCGAAGGTCAAAGGCAGAAGAAAAAAATTCCCTCGCACTTCCCCGAGGGGGAGAGTGTGTAAGTGCGAATGCACGGTTGTTGATTGCGCGATTACGGTGGATATCGTGATCTTGGAGTGGAGAGGAGGCGCCCAACACCCGCAGTCACTGAGCGGAGAGAGGAGGAGGAGAGGAGCGCCCGCCGTTGCGGCGAGGGCTACACGAGCGCCCTCACGCGTCGGAATGCGGAGCGCCCGCTACGCGAGCGAGAGCTGTCCCGCCCGAAGTGGAGAGGAGGCGCCCAACACCCGCAGTCACTGAGCGGAGAGAGGAGGAGGAGAATAGCACGCGCCCATCTCCCACCGTTGCTAGGGAAGACGAGGAGGAAGACGAGGAGCGCGCGCACCCGCAGCTGTTGCTATGCGGACGACGGCGGCGGACGATTCAGGCTCGCTTAAGAAGTGCATTCGCACTTAAAATTGGCCGCCGCGAGTCTGCTCCTATGGTTGCAAATGTCGACAAAAGACGACATTTGCCAAGTAAATGCCTCCGTTCGCTTTCCCGCTCACTTCTCATGTTGTTCCTCTTGCGTCGCGCTCCTACCAAGGTACACACGCTAAAGATTTGCTCAAGTCTATTTAAATTTACCGCGTTCCACTGCTCCAGGCAAGGTGCGTCGATTCCAGCGCTGCCGTATGGCGAAGACACGAGTGAATCGAGGCTACGTTTATACAGCCGCGTTGCCCTATTCGACTAGCGTAACAAGAGGAACATGGAACCTATCTAGCGAAACCTTTTGTAACTGTTGCCGCTTGATTTCTTAAAATGCCGCCAGAAGCTATAGTCGCGGGCGACCGCAGGCGACAGTGTTAATTTTGTTTTGTGCACTGGATGCAGCACTTCATTTCGCAAAAATCAAGCATGTATGAATTTTTTTATAAAGGAACACTGTGAATATCCATTGCGTATTAATTTTCTCTCTTATAGCTGCGTAATGTCTTGTTCTTGTTCAACAATGAGTATGAACATATCAACCGGACTTAGACGTTTATTTTTGGCTGCGAGTATATAAGACTTGCGCAGACTTCGTTCACTTCGGCCGGGTGGCTGAATCGAGTCAAAGACAGGCAGCCAAATATAAAGACAGACTGAAATTTCTGGGTTTAAGTAGCCCAAGGAAGACTATCGTCTTTAATGACGCCGGAGTGGGCCGCACCTTTCCGCAGGCTGCACCTTGTGCGCATGGCCTTGCCGCAACGGCGGGTGCAGACGCCAATGAGACACGTGCATTGGTACCCCTTTAAATCGCGCCACAGGAATATATGTGAAAAAGAATGCCGGATTACGGCTTGGACAGACTGCTGTGAGTTCAGGACTGCCTGCGGTCTTGGCAATCGAAGGTTAGTTAATGACCTGGGCAGACAGTTAAAAAGGTCGCTATTGCGTCCAGTGCTTATGGCGCAATCTATACAGGTATGGAGAGCTTTATGAAGTCAAATCAAATCAATATGAAATGCCCGGATGCCATCCTCTGTCATTATTGACTTTAGAACGCGTCGGCACGCAACACTTGATGGCCAAGACGCGGTGCGAAAGTATTGGAGAGGTGCTTACGACCACTTCGTCGGCATGTTCCTTTGCGCGTCTCAGACTTGCAAGCCGCGCAGCGCGCGTCGCACACGGCCTTGAAGTCGCACGGACGCATCCGACACATAATATACAGTTAGGATTGGCCACTGCGTGAGGCGCAAAAAACTGCTACCGCTTACCTTTCACTTGACTATAGTGCGTTTTTTCCCCTGATTCCTCTGTTATATTTTTTATGACTAGGCCACAGGAGATGGAGCTATGTAGGCTTCAAGATTGTCCCGTGAAGGCCCCTTCTGTAGTTTCATTCCCCCATGCCGACATGCCGGCCTCCTCATAGGAAATTGCAGTTAGACATGTCTGGAGTATGTCGGGTGCTCCCTAAAAAAATTCGCGTGGGGAGCGTTTATTTTGCTTCGTTTTATCGTCAGATAATCTGCTTCCGTCGGTGTTTATATTCGTATAATATACGTAGTTCGATGTGAGTTTTAAATTGCTCACTTTATTTCTTCTCAGGAATAATCAACACTATACTTTAATTCAGAAAAATCAAATGTAACTTTATTGTAGAGACAAGTTTCAAACTTGGAAATGTAACTAGAACGCGTTTCTTTCGCAATGAACTTGCAACGGGAACTCGTATCAAGATTTGGATGGAACGAGGAACGAGCTTTCGTCCCTGTTTGAGAGGAAGTTGTACGACCATTACTGTCCAAGAGGCAATCTCTCTTTTTATCGGGCGCCGACCGCCAGGTGCGGCGTCCTCTGTTCCTTTGTGATATTCCGGGTCGCCTACGCAGTGTTCTGTACTGCCTATGTGCTCGTTTTAATTTCTATTTCACACTCTAATTTTTTACTGCGAAATGCCTGGCTAGGCAGGACGTAATTCCAGTCACTCGGTTGAAGTTACGTCGAATGTGACTTGAATTTGCAATTTTGGGTTCCGTCGGGCGTAACCGTAGACACTTTCATAAAAATTCCCTGGGAAACAACTTCTCTTTTCAATTTCGAGTTCTCTCGGAGGTAACTGTAGACATGGCGTGGAAAAAAAAGTGAAAGAAGAAATGGAGCTTGCTGGTAAGCTGTTGTGGCCTCGCATGACAAGAATAATCATAAATTATGTACAAACACACCGGCGGAAACGACCACGTGCGCATGTACACAGTTATCGTTTTTCGCTTCCTTACCGTTGAACGGATTGCTCAGAATATTTAATACATACTTCAAATGTGCATACTGTGCCCGCATTTCGTTATCAATGCTAATGATGCATTTAGAAACTCGTTCCTGCGATCACTCTTGTCACCTGGTACCATATCATTGCCTCTTCCTACGTCAGTGCTGATGTTCATTGTGAAGAAGTTCTTGAGAAACGCATTCATTGAGTTTTAAACACTTTGAATAGATCAGTTGGTTATTAATAACACAAATATGAAAAAAATACTATGCACTACGGCACTTCGTAAAACTAGAGCAGCAGTTTTCTTGCTTTCGATAAAGAAAACTTATGCAATATCAGCAAAGTTGTTTTACAGTTTCTTCTCTTTCCAAACTCAGAAGAGCAGCATAAGAAAGCCTGTCGGGTTCCCTCGGGGCCCGCAAAGAGGAAAGTATTAATTTTAGCATACTGAAGGACGTTTCACAGCCAGGGATGGAAACGGATATGGCTAACGTTATCTGAATCGCGACGCAAAGGTTGCGAATTACGTTGTCATCCCCATGCTGTATGATAAATTTCAGAAGTTCTTCAGGTTTTGATAATCTCCGACCAATAGGCCGTGAAAAAAGCAGTGGGCATTCCGAAGTCTCTTCATTGAGGTCCTTTGCTCTACCGTTGGAAAGATTAAACTACACGAAAATGTAACAATTTGTTTTTAGTTCGTTCTCGTCGTCACCGTATTACGGCTTGTTTATGTCTACGAGAAAGCGAAACTTGCCATCGATATCCTGCAGGCGAGTAAACCTCTAGTCGATTTCAGAATGAAGTCCGTCGAGTGTGGATTTGATGACCCTTTGCATTTTCCGAGCCGTTCACGCTTCTCCTTTCGACTTTTCACCCGCTATCTGGTTTTTTTTTTCGTCTAAAACGCCTTTGAACTTTTACATCCCACGACACACACAAACCAAGCCCTTAGTCGAGTGACTCACTCACCAGCGTTTCCCGTTGGCCATGAAACTGTTCTCTAAAAGCGTTCATGCTTAAAGCAGCCTCGTAAAAGTTCATTTTTGAGTCTTGCAGCCTTTAAACACGATTTTGTCAAAGCAGTATCTTGTTCCAAAAGCCGAGCAAAATAGAAAAAAATCATATCTTACCATCCACTGGTGCAATAGCTAGTGTGCGATTGCTTCTCGTTTCACCCGTTTCTTTGTCGTTATTTCGCATAACTTGGAAAATTTCAAGTGTGTCTCCAAGGTACCTACTGACCGGGTTTACCGCTTTTACCCTTGCAATCCGTGTCCGACTCTTACTTGACAACAATAGGCACCGCGACTTTTAAATACCAGGAACCCTACAATTCCCTGAACGTTGTTCACCTCGCCTTGTAAGAATTCTTGCACCCCGCACGGGGCACCTTGAGTATTCATGGTGACGGTACTGGCGATACCGCGGACCCCGAGCCCCCCAACATAAGCTGTGTCCTACCGTGGTGATGTGTTTTTAAGGTGAAGGGTAGAAACCTCTAACGGTGGCCGTCGGAGCCTTGGTCAAGCTCCGGCCGATGGGCTCCCTGCCTGTCTACCAGGCAGGGAGCTCCGGGACCTCTTTGACTACCAGGGTAACGTCAAAGGAGAAAGTACCCCCGTCTCCCTGCTTTTATACATACTGTATGATATTTTCTCAAACCCCCCCTCCAATGATCGGCCTCCCAAAAGAGGCCGCACCGAAGTACTTGCTAAAGAGAAGGCAGAACATTTCTATAAACATCTTGTAGTTCATTCCACAGGGGACACCCCTGTTGGCAAGAAGTCAGTCATTCTTTTGGCTAAATGCATTGAGTCGGTTGTCGGCTCAGACTATGATGCTAAGAAGCTTTCATCCGGTGACCTACTTGTTCAAGTAAAAAGAAAAAATCAAAGCGAAAACCTCCTGAAACAGACCACGTTGGCTGACCAGGCTGTTACTGTGACTCCACATAGAACTCTGAACTCCTCTCAAGGTGTAATCTCAGAAAAGGAATTACAGTCTGAGACAGAGGTGGAACTTCTTCAGGCGCTTCAACCTCAAGGAGTAACTTCTGTCAAACGAATTGTAATCCGTAGAGCAAATGAAGAAATCCCAACAAAGCATCTGTCCTAACATTTGACTTCACAACCCCACCCGAAAAGGTCAAAGTGGGCTTCCTAAGCTGCAATGTACGACCATATGTCCCTAATCCCAGGCGATGCTTTAAATGCCAACGATACGGCCATGGAACTCTATCATGTCGAGGAAAGCTGACTTGTCCTAAATGTTCAGAGTCTGACCATTCGTCGGATGACTGTCCAAACAGCACAGTCAAGTGCCCGAATTGCAGTGGTCCACACGCTGCTTATTCGCGAACCTGCCCAAAATTCAAAGCAGAAAAAGAAATACTACAAATGAAAGTAACAGAAAACATCACCTTTGCTTAGGCACGCCAAAAGCACAAGCTGCTTTCGGCTACATCTTATGCAGACGCTGCCCGCCGGGGGCTGGGGCGGCGTTTGCTCAGCACAGCGACACAGTGCAGCCTTGCTGCTGATGTGTTGCTGTCCCAGCCCATCTGAGCAGCCACCTGCTGCCTCTACAACACCTGTAGAGGCTGCGGGGGCCCCGCCTCTTGCCGGACTGCCTTCGGTAGTCCAGCGGTGTCAGGACTCGCCCAGTGTGGCGACTCCAGCAAATGTGGCGATTGGAATCGCCGCTGGGAGCTCTGCCGCTCTCACTGTTTCCTCTTCACCTGCCCTAGGGACACCTGAGGGCAGGGAGATGGAGACGGGAGGGCCCACAGCAGCGCCCATCCTAGCTCCACCGCCTGCCCCGCCCGCGGCGCAGGCAAAGAACACCCGACAGGGTACCAAGTCAAGGGGGCCCAGTCCACTGGTCACCCCCTTGCCTTCAGATGACGACATGGACGTCGAGCCCTTCCGGCTTTCATCGCAGCGGAAGGAACGGGCTGCGACGTCCAGGTCAGTAGAGAAGGTCAGAAAACCCCTTCCAAGAGTGCAAGCCCCGAAAGACCCTACATAAATAGTCACACTCCAGTAGCTCTGAACACATAATAATGGGAAGAGAAAATATTGTTCAATGGAACTGCAGAGGCCTTCTGAATAATCTTGATGACGTGTATGAGATTCTGCATGCCAATCAGCCAAGTGTAATGTGTGTTCAGGAAACACACCTGAATTCCAAGAACCCAAATTTCTTGAACAGTTACTTGATATACAGAAAGGACAGGGATGGCTGCACGCACTCTTCTGGCGGTGTGGCCATAATCGCCCGCAAATCCTTAGCATGCCACCCTGTCACCTTGAACACCGTCCTTGAGGCTGTAGCCGTTCGCTCAATAATATTTAATAGGTTGATAACGGTATGCTCCATATACATTCCTCCTGATGTTTCACTTTTAAGCTCTGACTTCGAAGCGCTGGTTGACCAGCTGCCCGAACCATACATCCTGACAGGCGACCTTAATGCTCACAACACTCTTTGGGGCTCTTCTCGCACGGATGCCCGAGGTCGCCTGATAGAGAAATTTCTTACATCTTCAGGAGCATGCCTTTTCAACAATAAACAGCCTACATACCATAACATAGGACACAACACATACTCATATCTTGACTTGGCGATTGGCTCTGCAGTTCTCTTTCCTCTTCTCGAGTGGGGTGTGGGCACTGACCCATATGGCAGTGACCACTTCCCCACCTCACTAACATATATAGGTAAAGGCCCATGCAGTCCATCTTCCCATAATAGGTTCAATGAAGCACGAGCTAACTGGAATACATTTACAGAGACATCCAAACTACACCACACATCCATAGGACACCTACACGTTGAAGAAGCTACCCAACTGCTCACGGCGCACATCCTCGACGCCGCCGAAAAGTCCATTCCCACGCCTCTGGTGCCCCGTGCAACCAGCGGAGGCCGTGGTGGAATGAGGACTGTAGGCGGGCGCGAGAGGCCCAGAACAAGGCGTGGGGTATCCTTCGCCGGTACCCCACGTCGAGTAACCTCCTCTTGTTCAAACGGGCCAAGGCGTTAGGAAAACGTGTGCGCCGTGAGGCAAAACGAGAGAGTTGGCGTACATTCATAACATCAATTAACTCCTACACAGACACACGGAAAGTATGGACACGAATACGCAAACTCAAGGGACATCAAACACACAGCCTGCCTCTGGTCAGTACAACAGGGGACACACTCGAAGACCAGGCTGACACACTCGCACAACACTTCCAACACGTTTCTAGTTCAGCACACTACACAAACACCTTCATGAAACACAAACTCGTGGCCGAAAAGAAACCTTTACATGACAATGACAGGTCAGCCACCTCTTATAACTCCGAGTTCACGCTTCATGAGCTGAGGGGTGCTCTGAGCACGTGTAAACCCTCAGCTCCAGGCCCAGACAACATTACATATACAATGATACAGAACTTACACACAGACACTCTTGTAACACTTCTTCACCTTTTCAACAAGATATGGCTTTCGGGGCACATTCCAAAGTCTTGGAGGGATGCCATAGTTGTAGCATTCTTGAAAGAAGGGAAGGACCCTTCTTCTCCCGCTAGCTATCGACCCATTGCCCTGACCAGCTGCCTGTGCAAGCTTCTCGAGAAGATGATAAACCGGAGGCTCGTGTACTTTTTGGAGTATAACGGCCTTCTCGAGAGCTGCCAGGCAGGCTTCAGGGCGGGGCGATCCACGAATGATCAACTTGTGGCACTAGAGTCATATATTAAGGATGCCTTCATTCATAAACAGTTCTGTTTAACTGTGTTTTTCGACCTAGAAAATGCCTATGACACCGCTTGGCGTTATGGGATCCTTACTGACCTGAAGTCATTCGGTGTTTCTGGTAATATGTTTAACACCCTTACTAGCTATTTGTCTGAGAGAACCTTTCGCGTCAGAGTTGGTTCTGCACTGTCAAAGGTACACGTGCAAGAAAATGGCGTGCCGCAAGGCGGAGTTCTAAGCTGCACTCTCTTCATAGTAAAAATGAACTCCCTTGGGAAGGCACTGCCGCCTACAATTTCTTACTCCATGTATGTAGATGACGTGCAGATATCTTTTAAATCATGTAATATGTCCATCTGCGAACGTCAAATCCAGCTCGGCGTCAAGAAGCTTGCCGGCTGGGCAGACAAGAATGGGTTTAAATTGAATCCTGCAAAAAGCTCCTGCGTTGTGTTCTCCAGGAAGCGCGGGGTCCATCCGGACCCAGACATTACTCTTAATGGCATGTCACTTCCTGTGAACAAGGAGCACAAGTTCTTAGGTGTGGTGTTTGATCACAAACTCACATTCATTCCCCACATCAAGGAACTTAAAAATAAATGTCTCAAAACAATGAATATACTTAAGGTTCTCTCCCACCAATCCTATGGTTCCGACAAAGAACTCTTGCTTCGCTTGTATACTGCTTTGGTTGGGTCTCGTTTGGACTATGGCAGTGTGGTGTATGGGTCGGCGACTAAGACAGCCTTGCGAATTCTTGACCCAGTTCTACACCTGGGCCTTCGTCTTTCGTCGGGTGCTTTTCGCACTAGCCCTGCTGAGAGTCTTTATGTTGAGTGGAATAAGTCGAGCCTTGAGAACCAACGAACATACATGGACTTGCTTTATGCTTTTTAAATTTCATCGCTGAATAATCATCCTTTTTATCCTGTCTTTAACGACACATCCACATCTCTGCTCTTTGTAAATCGCCCATCCGTTCCTCTGCCCTTTTCACTTAGAGTGAAAGAGCGAGCCTCGGATCTCAGTGCTTTGTTTTTGGATGTGTACAGGTCATCCTTTTCAAACAGTTTACCGCCTTGGCAAGTTCGTCCTGTGTCGTGCGACCTTTCTTTTATGAAACTTGACAAAAATCGGGTACCGCAGGCTGCAATACTGCAGCACTTTCTGTCTCTGCAGTTTAAATACCCACTTGCAGAATTTTACAGTGACGCGTCTAAAACCTCCCCTATGGTATCCTGCGCTGCTCATGGTCCGAATTTCTGTGCAGCCAGAACCATGAGCGTCCACAGGACAATTTTTTCAGCAGAGGCGTATGGGATTTTGCTGATTGCACGGCACATACTTGAAAATAAAATTCCAAAGTCTATCATATACACAGATTCCTTGAGTGTTGTTCGCGCACTGTCATCGCATACACCCCCCAAAAACCACATAGTTAATCTTGTATTTAACACTATCATGTCTGTGTATGCAAAGACGCATCAGCTGCTCCTCTGCTGGGTTCCAGGACACGCTGGGATCGCTGGGAATGAGTTGGCAGATGAGAGGGCTGCTGCTGCTGCACTCAGGAACACTGTAGACATAACAACCGTACCCTACACAGACCTCAAGCCACACATAAGACAACACCTGCGGAGAACATGGCAAACACACTGGGACGAACAGACAGACAACAAACTACACGTAATAAAGCCACACTTAGGACGGTACACAGCTGACTCACGCAACAGACACACGGAAGTCGCCTTGGGTAGGCTGCGGATAGGGCACACCCATGCGACGCACTCGTATCTGCTGACGGGATCTTCTAGACCCCAGTGCAGCAGGTGCGGAGATGCCCTATCCGTGGTGCACATACTAATCACATGCAAGGCACTTCACACAACACGACGCAAACACTTCCCACAGCTATACAGACTACACGTCCCACCACACCCAGCGTTTTTCCTCTCTGATGATCCCATGTTTTCTATCAAGTGCGTTTTTAAATATTTAGAAGAAGTTCAATTTTTAGACCTCATTTCATACCACGCGTGAACACTCCCTGGCCCTATACACCAGCCATGCTCATTGTCGTTTTGTGATTTTACTTTTGTTTTTGCTGACTGTTCGTAGTTTTTAAGGTTTCACCCCTCATATATGACTATTGTTTTGGCGCTCTTTGCCCTAGTTGGCCTTGCGCCATAAACATCCAACCATCATCATCATCAAGAATTCTTGCAGTGGGCGAATCGAAATATACGGGCTGTGGGAATCGTGGAGAACCGCGACCCGTGATCCCGAGCCGGCGCGCGCTTCGGGAGAGACGCTTGTACGCTGAAACCGGTCCGGCGCTCCGCTGGTTCGTCGGCGCCCCCGAGACATGGCACCACCGGTCCGTGCGGGCATAGGCATAGGCGCGCGGGCGGCGCGAACGTGTGCGCGAGGGAGACGGGGAGAGTCCCGTCGGAGACCCGGTCGGGGCTGGTTCGGCGGAATCGCGGCGGTGGCGGATACACGTATCTCAGGTCGGAACTTCATTGCGCACCGTGAGTGCCTGCCTCCTGTTCGTGATCACGACCCGGACGGCGTGATTCGTGAACGCCGTCGAGCCTTGTGCTCACATGCTTTGGGATTCCCCAAATAAAGGGCTGTGCTTCGGCACTACTGTCTACTGTGTTCTCGTATCGGCGAACCTCGCTCGACTGCCGTAGGCATGGGAGCCCGCGTGGCTGACACGCCGGGTGATAGCGTGGTGGCCGACCCCAGAGTGCTGGCTAAGTCACTGAGGAACCCCTCACACTATCCACTGAGCGCAAATTCCCAGTAGCCTCAACCCTTTCTCGGCGCTTCTGGAATACAAACGAGAACACATCAAAACACATGCGAACAGCACGCACGCAGGTACACTGGATATCATCCCGTGTTGCCTCCCGAACTGCCTCATCCAGGCGTACCTAGGTATTAATACATGTGTGCGGCGCTTCCCGCGGGGAGAACAGCTTAACTGCTTCAACAGTGGCATCGTAACACAAGGATAGCTCTGCGGAAGGCGAGGACGAAGAGAGGGGCACACTCCCGGGGGTTCGCCGGAGGAGGCGGGGCGCGCCGGCGCCTCGTGTGTTTCCCCTCTCTTCGTCCTCGTCTTCTGCAGCGCTATCCTTGTGCTACAATGCCGTACCAATAAACCCAAACAAGAACTCTCTGTCACTGTGCATTCTGCAGCAGCGCCGCCCTGCTACTGAAAGACACCCTAGCTACGATTTCCCCCCCTCGGCAACCAGTTGTGCAGACTCGGCTCAGCGCCCCCTCCCGAGTGGCGCCCGTGGCACTTGTACCCCCTTGCCCGCCTTAGTTACGCCACTGCTTAAAAGACACTGAAGTGTTGGTGCCATTCCAATCACTTCGAACTATAGGTATGGGAGAAATATTTCACGTTTAACGAGATCAAGGCTCATTAATTTTGTTATATCCTTAAAAATCTGATATGATATTGGAGATCTTACTGATATTAACACTGATAATAAATAAATATTGCTTACAAATTTCTACTTTACCATGTGGGACTTCACAACAAGGCGAGTACCCTAATAATACTAGAGTTTAATGTACGAGTTGGATCTCACGGAACATGCAAGTACTTTGGCAATCTGTTGAGTAGCAAAGAAAGGCAAGTTTGTACACTGCAAGTACCCATGGTTGTTTGTTAATGGTTGAAAAATCAAAGAAAATTTCACCTCTACAGAAACAGAGGGCTGTGCTTTCAACAAACCCATTTAAGCAATTGCACCTGTTTTCATTTTATTCAGTACTCGTGACGTTAAAAACGTTAGTTATTTGATATCTGCATTCCTAACTGTTCCAGATTCCCATGCGTTGGAAGACGCATGTGTTCTTTCTGTGGACCTGGGTATGCTCAACTGAGGGAGCCTCGACCTATCTGCCCTGCCATCTAACCACGAACCTGACGACCCTCTTCCGGGAATTCAAGAACTGCAACCTGAGCTTTGAAAACGGCCGTCTTCACGCTCTTTGCCACATTCGTGTCAAGTTCCCTATTGATGGGTATGCGACACCTGAGCACGAGATATTGACAATGGAGCAACTACTCGTTTCAGAAGATACCGTTCGCCCCGTGTCTCAGGGCTGTGCCCCAGTCTGCTTGTCCCTCCAACGTGTGCGGTTAAAGAAATGGGACTACTTTCCTCACAATTTATTTAGTAGATACGATGATATCGGGTTTGCGGAAAAGAGACACTTCGGACTGGTTGCTTTGAATTTTCGGCTGTTTCTGGAGCACATTCGGCTGATGACATTTGACGTGACATTCGCGAAGCCCCCGCCGGTTGCTGTCGCCAAGTGTGACACCAAGCGGGTGAACCGAAGCGGCGTTTTCAGCGTTTACAGCTTTGCTGACCCATGCCTCCACGCATTCCCGGACCATTATTTTTTTAGGGTTCTCGCAAATACCAGCAATCCCTGGAACAATTCCAACGTCTACACCTACGCAGTTATTACGGTTTCGGCAATAGTGGACGAAATCCCCACGGCGCTTCTGCACCTTCTCGCGTTAACACCTATTCGGCATGTCGCGTTCTACAAATGTTTTTTCCACGAAATCTCGTTCGGCGATATTCCTCCCATGGAGAGTATTCAGCACCTTGAATTTTCACAATCTCCTTTTGAGGCCATTCATCCGGACGCTTTTGACCTCATTCCGTCTGTTAAGATAATTTCTCTAACAGGCACGAAGCTTCCCGGTGTACCAGAAGCAATATTTTCTTTAAAAACACTGGCATGTCTAAACATGTCTGACACAAATGTTCCTCCAGGAGTGGAGTTTACCTTTTGGCCTGGCAGCCGTAATAGAAACAGCAGTGCTGTGCAATTAATCACAAGTGGCAGCAACGTGATACTGTTACGTGATCGCGACCTATGTGGTTTCCCGAATTTGCATGAGCTATATATGGACGGGTGCCACCTGGAGATTCTACTAGGCTCCCCATTTATATGCCTGAAAAAACTGCAGGTTCTTTCTTTGCAGGCAAACAAAATACCAGCACTCAATAAAGCGACGCTGAAAGGTCTTACAGGTTTATTACGGTTGAACCTGACCCGCAACCGCCTGACGGTCTTTGATAGCACAAATACTCTCATTCCGCTGATGTCGTTGCGAATTCTTGACATATCATTCAACAGCATACAACAACTCCGTGTGGACAAACCTCTCAACAGTTCTCCTGAAGTGCTTTTAGCCAACCACAACGGAATAAAGAAGTGGACGCCACCAATCTTTTCTCGGATGACAGAACTAAAACTGTTGGATCTTGGCCATAATGAGATCGCGGTGGTGGACAACGAAATGTTTGGCGACCTGAACGGCATACAGAACGTGGGCCTCAACTTCAATCCCTGGGATTGCTACAGTTGCTACCTCAACAACCTCCACAACTTTCTTGACAATCACAAAGTGCAGTGCGTGGGGTGCGCAGTCTGCAAGGTTCCAGAGGAACAATACGGATACCATGTTCGCAGCGTCGCATGGAGAGAGGAAGAGTGTGTAGCTGTGGACTATTATCGTGTGTACGCTGTTCCGGGGATCCTTTCTATTATTTCGGCCGCCGTGCTCATTTATGGCGCTTACAAATGCCGCTGGTACTTCATATATGTATCTTTGTACCTTAAAGTTGGCATCAAAGGCAACAGGAGGCGCGTGCACGTGGGGAACTACGCATGGGACGCTTTCCTATCCTACCATGCCTCTGACTCGGATTGGGTTCACGACATTCTGCTGCACAAACTCGAATCGCCTGCCCTCAAGTTGCGACTTTGCGTCGCCGAGAGAGACTTCATTCCTGGTATTCTGATCCGCGAGAATATATTCCGAGCCATTACGCAGAGTCGCGTCTGCCTCTTCGTGTTGAGCCCCGCATTCTGCCACAGCCGCTGGTGCATGTTTGAATTGAGACTCGCTCAACACTGTTTGTCTGACAGCGAGCGTTCCGACGGTTTGATCTTCATCAAAAAGGAGCAACTCAGGGAATCTGAAATGAGCAACACGCTCCAGTTTCTCACAAAATCGAGGACGTACATTGAAATTCCCCCGTCAAATGCACCGGAGAGGCGGAAAAACTTTTTCTGGTTGCAGGTTCAAGCGGCTCTGCAGCGATAGAATTCTAACAGAAGCTTGGATTTTAATAATAAAGAGATGTCAGATATGCAAATTTGTCTCTGTTCTTGAGATTCAAAATTTCCCTGTAGTCTTGTTTGTGCCCATTATACCGTTAGCGCTCTGTTTGTTTCACACCCCCATATTTTACTTAAATGTTTGGTTCATTTCCATACAAAGCATGCGAACAATTTGGCAGTACCGCCTCAGTTATTCTAATCTCATTTCACTCCCGTTTCAATTTCACTAAGCAATCCCCATGCGTGCTGCAGAACAGAAAAAGGTTCTGGATTATAGGAGCCGCGTGAAACACGAAGTCAACTTCTGCCGCTTTTCATTCGCAACCAAACCAGCCTGCTGAAAAAAGTCTTCCAAATTCGCCCCTTCTGCTCAGTTCATTTTATTTAAGCGAGGAAATTTTCGACAGTATGTTATGCTGTATCAGCCTGGCCCAATTACGACTATCGCGTACCCTTGGAATAATTTGGGCATACTCTACGTACCTACAGTAGAAATTGAAGCTGGTAACGTCTTTACAACTGAGATTATTTAATTTTAAAGAACATACAACTGAAAATACCACATTAAGGCACAGCGTTTTTGTGCATGTATGTTGCATATATTTCGCAACCTATTCTTACCCGCACCTTTGTTGTGTTGAGCTTGTAGCCCCACACAGCTCAACCGCTGAGAACGAGAAGGACATTTGTGTTAAGGGCCCATTTTGTCTTCTAGTTTGCCGTGTGCATTTGCAAAAAGATAAATTGAGCGTAAGGCTGTCATACGGGGCCATGTAATTTCGTTGGGAGGAGGGTTAAGGAAAGAAAAAAAACAATAAAGCAAAGTATCATTAGTCGATTGTCGCAGCATTCCACTAGCTTTAACAAAACACTAACGTATTTTGCAGATATTGACTAAAGATAGCGCTAAATTGAGATATGGGACACAAGGGGAAGCTCTGCGCTTTGGCAACCGATTTATGTGCACTTTGATGATAAAGAGCGTTATAAATGGCATGTTCTCTCCCATCATCTGGCCCACCCATTTAATTATATCGGCTGATATAACACTGCTGTGAGAAGGCCGGGCTAAGAAAAAATTCCTAGCATATGTAACCTGAACACTCTGTATGTGAACAAAGAAAACGCTTGCATACCTGTTTGGCATATTGATGTTAGCATAGCGACGGTTAAATCGATATTTGGAATCACGAACGGCCGCAAGACACCCTGTAAACTAGCGGTTCATCACTACGGTGCTTGATGGGGTTAACGCGGGCACCGCCTTGTGTTTGTTATAAAAGACGATAGTCTTCCTTTGGCTACTTAAACCCAGAAATTTTGGTCTGTCTGTATGTCTGCCTGTGATTCGATTCAGCCACCCGACCAAAGTAAAATATAAATTGCGCAATAGTCCCTACCAAATGTAAACGTCAAAGCCGGGCTTTTATATTCATACTTGTCAACTTTGTTGAACAAGAACAAGACATTACGCAAATATAAGACAGGATATTAGGACAGACAGGATATTTACAGAGTGCTTTTAGTAAAAATTCATGGATTCTTGGTTTTTCGATGGCAAATAATATTGTACATTTACTGTAAAAAAACGCCGCGTGCTGTTTCCCGCGCCACCTCCTGACGGCATATAAAAATCACGCGGCAACAGCAACGAAAGGTTCCGCTAGCTAAGTTCCAAGTTCTGCTTGGAACGCACGTGGAGCACGGCCTCGCGGTTCTATAAACCTTGAAGTACGTCTCCGCCGTACTGCAGCGCTGGTGTCGATGAACCCGGCTTGCAGCAGTGGAACGCGGTAAATGCAAATCGTTCTTGAGCAAACGTTTAGTGTGTTTTCCTTGGGCTGAGGGTGACGGTACCCGAACAGCATGACAGGTTAACGGGAAAGCAAAGGGGGGCATTTTCTTTGAATAAGTCTACAAAGACTATCGTCTTTTGATGAGATTTGCAACAAAATGTGTAGATACGCGGCAAATTTTCTGCTAGAGATTACTAATGAACTAAGTCTGTGTTTTTTCACAAAATAATCATGTATCAATTAAAAATGAATAAGGTGCAAACTGCATCCACTCATTAGATTTCGCTTTACTCGCTGTTTTGTCGTTTACCGTGCTTGTTCGGTGGGCGCATTAGGGATCGACTCTCTCAGACATGCGCCCAACCACTAATTGCGGGTATTCTTCATTGTGATGTACCTTGGGCTCACCGGTTGGCGTGCTAGCTTCATAACAACTCCGGATACTTGAAAGCGCCCGGCAGAAATTGATGCGTATGAACATAGACCGTAAGGTGTCCGCCAATTCTTCTTTTTCCGTGTTTACCCTTCCCAAAAATTCAAAAAGAATAACATGGGGAGCAAAAGGGTTTGAAGCCAATCAAAAATAAGCGAACAGTGGTTATAACTTCAACATCCTTTTTGCTGAAAAAGCTAATTTGTAGAACACAAAAATATATGCCCCCATATTGGTTTAGTTTTTGCCCGTTGGTACCCGCATGGCCACGCAAGTCCACCTGCCCGTCCACAGTGGAATTGTGTGACCGAGTTTTATCTTGAGGCCGTGTGCTGTACTTGAACGTTGTATTCTTTATTTGTCTATTGCACTGTACGCGAAGTTTGCATTTAGGTTGTCATTCTAGCGGAGCAGTGTATATGCTGTGTATAATCGTACTAGTTTCGTTTTGCGTGAACTTTGCTTTCACTATTGTACAGTACATTTGCTGTGTTTTATTGGCGTTAACTGGTGGCATTCGTGAACCTTCCGGTTGCATCTTGTTGTTCGTGAACCGTATATTAGTTATTGTTCATTATGGGTTTTACTGCACCAGTACATTGTATGTGCTTCTGGGTACTAATTCGCACTCATTCCGAGTGAGCCTACAAGACGTTTGCACTAGATTACAGTCTGTATAGTTCATAAGAGTCGCACTTGTAATGACTATGACGAGAACTCTGTCATGTGGACTAGCTTTATTTGCTATCTCAGGTATCTCAGAAAGACCGTATTGTTCTTTAACTTGTCATTCGTGCGTAGGCTGTGTATTTAGGAGGAATCGGTACCAAACCCTCGTTCTGTATGTGAACGATGTATTTGACAATATTATTATGTAAAAAAACTGTACTGTACTACATTTTTGTATAAGTATGCACTGCATCTTTTATTCGCTAGGTGTGAATGACGCGTACACCAGACTTTGTGAGTTTTGGGGATAATATTGCCTAATATTATGAAACTGGGGGGCTGTGTCACAAACTCGAGCGTACGGCGTTTTAAAGTATCGCATACCTTTATCATACTTTTGCACAGCGCAAAACTCCGCCGCTCAGCTTTCGTCGAAGCTTCGAGCGCTTTCGAGGGGGCGAGCGAAGCTTTCCCAGTGCTAAGGCGCGCCGATGATTCCAGATGGAAGAAAGAGGGAAGTTGTGCGCTGGACAACGGCAGGCGGGTTGTGTGTTGTGCCCACTCTCCGTGCCGGCGCCGTTATAAAACAAGAATCCGCGCCTATCAACTTAGTTATGTGTGGACGTCGTGATGTAACAACGGCTTTTGACAGTTTGTGCACCACAATTGGTGACCCGTGCCCTGGAGGACTCCAACGTACTCCCGGGCGTCGAAACCCCCTGATCACCTCGGACGGCCTGGCCTGCGAGGAAGCCACGCTTCACACGCAGCCGAATCGCCTCCGACAGCGGTGCATCGTCCGGCCTGGTCGGTGGATATTGTGGGCTTCTGTCTCTCACATGCATCGGACTGTTTAGCTTTAAATTAACTTTTCTACTTCGTAATACTCATGGTTAAAGCTCATTATTGTACATTTTGTATTTGAACTGCTTCTGGCATTTGTATTCGTTCTAAGTGACCCCTCATTAACGTTACATGTTCTCGTGCTTGTACAGTGTTTTGCCTGTTAAAATATGTCTTTCTGTTGTTATGTTCAAGGCTCTGACTAATTATTTCCACTCCGTACGGCAAAAGCCGCACCTCACACGGCCACCCCATTCGTCAGCTGCGCCCTGTAGATTCGGTGGGGTTGTTTGCTTGCTTGAGACGGCTCCCCATATCTTCTAACAGTGCACCCAGTTAAGAAAACGGCGAGAAAGTGTTCTCAAGCCATTCTTTTTCTAAACAAACTATCTGATAAGATCAAATTTGATGTCTCCTTAGAAAAATTGAGTATGTTACTACAGAGGAAACTTCGCCTAGAAATGTAGGTCATAAAGAGAGATCAAGGGAAAAGTTCAGCTTCTGGCTCCGGCTTTGCATGACATTTCCTTCTTAAGAATGTTTTCATAGCGAAGCTTTTTACCTCTACCCCCCAAAGATTCTGTGGTGACAGTTGGTGTCAACAGAAAACTCCCGTGAACAAATAAGAGAAGTTACTGGCAACCCCAAGAAGCGAACCTGGAATGATTACACAAACGAAGCGAGAGTCAGTTGTCTTACCAATTGAGCTACAGGCCCACGCTTAGACGGGAGAGAAAGACGGTGCACTCGCCAAGCACATCTGCAGGTTTACCCCTGAACAGCGCATTCTTGGTCGAGTTGGAAGTCCATTTCAAGAGTAGAAAAACTGCGCGTAAAAGGCACAACAACAAGGAAGGGACAGGACGGGTGTACTCCTGTCCTTGCGCCCATCCTGTCCCTTCCTTATTGTTTTGTCGTTTCCGCGCAGTTTTTCTATCCTTGCAATTCACACCTTGCGTTCTAGCTACCCGCTCTGCCCACGGCACGTGTAGCGGCCGTGTGCACGTCTTGCGCATGCGCTATGAGTTCAAAAAATATAGGAAGCTCACACCAACGTACGGCATCGATCTTCTCCGTCTCTACCGCCGATATCGCCACCTTTGCCAGTGGTGGCAGAGACGGATGAGAATTGATACCGTCTAACACCAGCTTTGAGGCTAGTACAATTTTATATGAAAAGAGTTCATATAATGTTCTTAACCAGTACAACTCAACCAATCACCGTTCATGAATCATCCATTGATTAAACATTAACAGAGAATATCTCTTTGAACTAATAAAGGGTGTGATTAATTGCATTTCACTTGTCTCTGGGTTCACTCTTTGTAGAGCCACGTGTATAAATTCCAGTGATCTCGCATGGGTAATCGTTGTGGGAGTAATTTACAGCTTCGCTTTCCAACCACCTTCACAGGGTGGATCTGTGGATAAGGCGTTGCACTGCTGAGCACGAGTTCGCGGATTCGATTCCCGGCCGCGGCGGCCGCTTTTCTGGTTTAGGCGAAAAGCAAAAACGCCCGAGTGTACGAGAGTTCGGCGCACGTTAAAGATCCCCAGGTGGTGAAAATTAATCCGGAGCCCTCCTCTACGCCGCGCCTCATCGCCTGCGTTGCGTCGGCGCGTTAAACCCTACAAACAATCAATCACAGGGTGGATCTGCGCGCATTTTTCTGTGTTCTTTCTTCGCTGTGCATAGACATGTCACTCGCACTGAGGCAACCATTACGACAAGTTCTTAATAAAGATAGTGCGCTTTACCTTCTTTTTGCTTTACTTCTAAAGAACGTGCTTTACTTTCTACATATAGAATAAAACACTATTATTGGTGTTCTCGTGGCAGTGTGTTTAAATTGTTGTCAACTAAAGCGTTTTAATTCTAGCTAATCATGAAAATCAGCTGTGTTGGTCGAATAATTAAAACCCATGGCGATGCAGACGACCTTGACGTGACCCGCAGTGACGCCAGCGCCAGATTACTCTCCAGTGCATAAGAAACTGTCGGGTTCAAACCAACTATCTGAAGGTAATACCTCATCACATAGATGCCACTCCAAAATTTAGAAGTTAGCATGCCGTCCCAAAGCTAAAATCTTCAATCCAACCTCAGCCGAAGCCGCTCTCTTTGCTCTTAATTTTTTCAGAATCGACTTAACTTCGTCTAGAACGTCCAGCATTGCTTGGCTGAGTTGGCGATAGCGTGCACTTCGCTGGCGTCCGCAAAAGGCTTGCAACGCGCAGCCCAGTTTGCGTACAAAAAGACGAGTACAAATTATATCTGTCGAATAAAATACACTCCTCTTACCTCCCCTCTGTTAGGACGATGAAAAGCGAAGCTAGGCTCATTTCGTCGAGTACCCGAAATAAACCACGTTTGATTTGGCGTTTGAGACGATTCCCTAGAAAACAAACAAATAAAACTTGGAACGACTCGAGCTTTATTCTGGTGGATAAATATGGGGCTATCTTTTAGCCTCCACCGCTGTGCGCTACTTCTGTGTGTCTAGCACAGCAACTTAAACCGCTCGACCACGGAGAACACCAGCAAGGCTTGAGACAGCCACGTTTGATTCTCCCACATGCATAACGTATATGTCATTGATGATTACAGGAAGCCTAGCTGCGCACTCACGCCCTCCCCCCCTTCATCACCCAACCGTGTATTTAAAAACTAACTGGATACTGGTGATTTGTTAAACGTGAGCGACACCGACGCAAATATTGCTCCGGAAGAACTTCAAGCTGAACACAAAATATTTAATTGTAAAAGGGGAGCAACACGGCCAATATACATAATGCCTAAAGAGAAAAATAGCGGTAAAGACAGGACAAAGGGAAGACTAGACAACGGCGCTGCCTATGTCTAGTCTACTCTTTGTCCTGGCTCTAGCACTTTTTCTTTAAGAAAAAGAATATTGCATCACGAAGGCGTTTCAAACAGGCATGTACTCTTCATGCGGGAGTGATTCCCAGATACTCGACGAGGTGGAAGTGGAGGTGGATAACGAAGCGGCCTCAGGTTCTATGGCAGCGGCTATTTGTTGTTTTTGAGCGCAATCGCGTCCCAACGGGCCTCAATATCGCTCTGAAACGCATCCTTCGGATTCCGTAGCGAGGTAGTAATGGAATGGCTGATAACTCCTTTAACGCCATTTTAATCCTATAGCGAAAGTTGTGGAAGATGAATTTATGTAGAACAGGCTTATAAAATCCCTGGAAGAGCCGTCCGATACAGGAAGGAATAGCAGCGAAATGGTGCCGAGGGAAAAGGCTTCACTCTTCGTGTACACTGTACACATCGGGCTGGCATGATGATTATCTTAAATAAATCCGACAAACGAGAGGCTAGGCGAAAGGAAGGTCCAATTATGGGGACTACGTGACAGCACAGCAAACACGATTCATACCTAAGAGCCAACTGCACAAAAATTTCAGCTCGACCAAATTTATTTTTAACGCGTACTACTCACCACGAAACCCACTGGTACAGGACAGAAAGCCCGGTGTAAGGCGTTGTTTATAAACATTCGAAATAGCTCCATCGCAGGCAACGGTGCACCTGCCGGCAGATCACGTAAAGAGCCATGAAGCAGGAGTGAAATTGTGGGTGGCCCGGTGCAATTAGAGAGTTTTACCATAGCGGGTACCGTCAACTAACGCTACGGCGGCGGGTGGCTGGACTCGACCGGGCAGGTTCGGGTCCCGCTAACCCGCCGCCGTAGCGTGAACCTCCGGTAGGCACTATGCTAAAACATTTTCTACGCACAGCCAGGAGAACCGGTAGAGCTCCGCTGGGTGCTGTCGTGAAAGCATGAATTGCTGTCGTGAAAGCGAAGCAATGCACTCAAGTTTGCCCTGGCCGGGCGGCCGCGCGGCGCAGCTCACTGCAGGGCTTGGACGCCTTGAACGTCCTAGAGTTACTTGATATCGGAGTTGTGAAACTTCCCATAGGCCTCATGCATCAAAAAGGGGCCCTACGATTGGTCGACTGTTTTGGAGGTTCCGTACAGTGGCACCATCTGTTGGTGGCCAAATAAACATTACAATGGCGTTCACCGCCCGGCGACCTGGGCTAAAAATATTATTTGGGTGCTTCCGTAAATTTGTTTTGCCGAGGAATCCGAAGGTGTTCAATCACGCAAGTGTTTTATATGCACTCGAATCGAGAGTAGTAACAAAATGCGACCGTGTGGTCAACAACGCGCGTTGTCGCCTGCGCATTGTTGTCTGCTGCGCGTGAGCTGCGGTCTTCCCGCGGCAAAAAAAGAGTTAAAGATGTCTTCGACGGATTTACGCAATCTTAAAAGGATGATGTAGCGCCACTTGATCAGTTACCGTATTAGTTTCGGAATTCGGTGTGATGTAGGCCGGCGACAACTGTAAATTTAGTACTTTAGGACGCCCCGCACGGGGCACCTTGAGCAATCTTGGTGACGGTACTGGCGATACCGCGGACCCCGAGCCCCCAGACATACGCTGGATCCAACCATGGCGATGTGTTTATAGGTGGAGGGTTAGAAACCACGAACGGTGGCCGTCGGAGCCCAGGTCAAGCTCCGGCGGATGGGCTCTCTGTCTGTTTACCAGGCAGGGAGCTCCGGGACCTCTTTGGCTACCAGGGTAAGGTCAAAGAAGAAAGTACCCCCGTCTCCCTGCTTTTATACTATGCTATATGGCATTTTCAAAACCCCCACCCAGACGTGATCGGCCCCCGAAAAGGGGCCGCACCGAAGTTTCTTTTCCACCACTTCCTGACTTGACGCCTCCGAAACCGAACAACTATCCTCGCTTCATCATGATGGAATCTGTAGACCAATGAAAACCTCTTGCTTCACAGTCGGTATTTCTCATTTCAAAGTTTCTTGACAGTATTGTTGGAGGGTCGTATAAGGCCAAAAAACATCGAACCGGTGAAATTCTTGTTGAGATCAGTAGCCAGGACCAGGCCAATAAACTTCTTGCACAAACCAGCATCGCCGATCTGCCAATCCGAGTCACGCCCCACCGCAGCCTAAACAGCTCCCAGGGCGTGATTTCTGAGTATAACCTACTAAATGAATCTGAAGCTGACCTGCTGGAGGGCCTTCGTAGTCAGGGCATAACAGCGGTCAGGCGCATAACCATCCGCAGAGATGATAAACAAATACCGACAAAGCACCTCATCCTAACCTTCGACAAGTCCACCCTTCCAGAATTCATCAGCGCTGGTTACACCCGATGTTCAGTCCGGCCGTACATCCCGAACCCGCGGCGCTGTTTCAAGTGCCAACGGTTCGGGCACGGCACAAACTCCTGTCGCGGCCGACTTTCCTGCGCAAAATGCGCCCAGCACGACCACCCGTCCGACAACTGTAACGTTCAACAATTTCTTTGCGTAAATTGTCGGGGCCCACACGCTGCGTACTCCAGAAAATGTGAAAAATTTCAATTAGAGAAGAAAATAATCAACATCAAAGTCACTGAAAACATCACCTTCCCAGAGGCGCCGAAGAGGTTCGCCTCTTTCCCCCTGGGGAGGTACGCCGACGCAGCTCGCCGGGGGGCGGAGCGGCGTCTGGTTTCGGTGGGGACCCAGTACCGCGAGTCGGACTTGGTCCCACCCCCGCCCCCCCCCCCCCCTGGGTTGCCTCTGGCAGCCCAACCCGCCTCCGCACCGCTCGCTGAGCCAGCAGCGTCTGTGGTGGCATCCACGTCCGGTGGGGATGCTGCTGCACGCACCGTTTCCCCCTCTCCAGCGGCCCGAAGCACACGTGAGGGCCCGGACGAGATGGAGACGGAAGCAGTCGCAGCGACCCCCTCCTCCGCCTCACTGCCTGTGCCATCTGGGGTGCTCCCCACGCCTTCGGCACTGGCAGCGCAGGCAAAGAACACCCGAAAGGGTACCATGTCAAGGGGGCCCAGTCCGCTGGGCACCCCCTTGCCTTCAGATGACGACATGGACATCGAGCCCTTCCGGCTTTCATTGCAGCGGAAGGAACGGGCTGCGACGTCCAGGTCAGTAGAGAAGGTCAGAAAACCCCTTCCAAGAGTGCAAGCCCCGAAAGACCCTACATAAATAGTCACACTCCAGTAGCTCTGAACACATAATAATGGGAAGAGAAAATATTGTTCAATGGAACTGCAGAGGCCTTCTGAATAATCTTGACGACGTTTATGAGATTCTGCATGCCAATCAGCCAAGTATAATGTGTGTCCAGGAAACACATCTGAATTCCAAACACACAAATTTCTTGAATAGTTACATGGTATACAGGAAATACAGGGATGGCTGCAGACACTCTTCTGGCGGTGTTGCCATAATCACCCGCAAATCCTTAGCATGCCACCCTGTCACCTTGAACACCGTCCTTGAGGCTGTAGCCGTCCGCACAATATTTAATAGATTGATAACGGTATGCTCCATATACATTCCTCCTGATGTTGCACTTACGAGCTCCGACTTCGAGGCGCTGGTAGACCAGCTTCCCGAACCATACATCCTTACAGGTGACCTTAATGCTCACAACTCTCTTTGGGGCTCTTCCAGAAACGGATGCCCGAGGTCGCCTGATAGAGAAATTCCTTACATCTTCTGGAGCATGCATTTTCAACAATAAACAGCCTACATACCATAACATAGGTCACAACACATACTCATGTCTTGACGTGGCTATTGGCTCCGTAGTTCTCTTTCCTCTTGTCGAGTGGGGAGTGGGAACTGACCCATATGGCAGTGACCACTTCCCCACCTCACTCACATACATAGGTAAAGGCCCAAGCAGTCCATCTTCCCATAATAGGTTCAATGAAGCACGAGCTAACTGGAATACATTTACAGAGACATCCAAGCTACACCACATATCCATAGGACACCTACACGTTGAAGAAGCTATCCAACTCCTCACGGCGCACATCCTCGACGCCGCCGAAAAGTCCATTCCCCACGCCTCTGGTGCCCCGCGCAACCAGAGGAGGCCGTGGTGGAATGAGGACTGTAGGCGGGCGCGAGAGGCCCAGAACAAGGCGTGGGGTATCCTTCGTCGGTACCCCACGTCGAGTAACCTCTTCTTGTTCAAACGGGCCAAGGCGTTAGGAAAACGTGTGCGCCGTGAGGCAAAACGAGAGAGTTGGCGCTCATTCGTAACATCCATAAACTCTTAAACTGAATACGCAAACTAAAAGGACAACAGACACACAGCGTGCCCCTGGTTAGTACAACAGGGGACAAACTGGAAGACCAGGCTAACACACTCGCACAACGCTTCCAACACGTGTCCAGTTCAGCACAGTACACTAGCACTTTCATTAAATACAAACAATTGGCTGAAAAGAAGTCTTTACTTGATAATGATAAGGCAACCTCCTCTTATAACTGGGAGTTTTTACTTCATGAGCTGAGGACCGCTTTGAGCACTTGTAAACCCTCAGGTCCAGGCCCAGACAACATCACATATACAATGATACAGCACCTACACTCAGACACTCTTCTAACACTCCTCCACCTATATAACAAGATTTGGCTTTGAGGCACATTCCTCGCTCTTGGAGGGAGGCCATAGTAGTGGCTGTCCTAAAAGAAGGGAAGGACTCTTCCTCTCCTTCTAGTTACCGGCCCATTGCTTTGACAAGCTGCCTGTGTAAGCTCCTCGAGAAGATGATAAACCGTAGGCTCGTGTACTTCCTTGAGTACAATGGTCTTCTCTAGAGCTGCCAGGCAGGCTTCCGGGCAGGGCGATCCACAAATGATCAATTAGTTGCACTGGAATCTTACATTAAGGATGCCTTTATACACAGACAGTACTGCATGACCGTATTTTTTGATATCGAGAAAGCTTATGATACGGCATGGTGTTATGGCATTCTTGCAGACCTAAAATCCTATGGTGTGACAGGTAACATGCTTAATACTCTTTCAAGTTACCTGTCTGAACGAACATTTCGTGTCAGGGTCGGTTCGGCACTTTCAAATGTTCACGTGCAGGAGAATGGCGTGCCTGCAGGTGGCGTATTGAGCTGCACCTTGTTTATAGTTAAGATGAACTCTCTCCGAAAGGCACTGCCGCTAACCATATTCTGCTTGATGTATGTAGATGACGTTCAAATATCTTTCAAATCATGTAACATATCCATTTGTCAACGTCAGGTCCAGCTTGGGGTAAATAAACTTTCTCGCTGGGCAAATGAAAATGGATTTAAACTTAATCCTTCTAAGAGTACCTGTGTTGTATTCTTAAAAAGGCGGGGCATCCTGCCCGATCCCGACGTAAAACTCTTTGGTGACTCGATTCCAGTAAAAAGAGAACACAAGTTTTTGGGTGTGGTGTTTGACGATAAACTCTCATTCATACCCCACATAAAACGACTTAAACAAAAATGCCTAAAAACAATGAATATTCTAAAAGTCCTATCTCACCAATCATACGGTGCAGACAAACAACTCCTGCTTCGACTTTATGCCGCGTTGGTAGGGTCACGGTTGGACTACGGAAGCGTGGTGTATGGGTCAGCCACAAAAACAGCACTTAAAATGCTCGACCCAGTGCTTCATTTAGGGCTTCGCCGGTCTTGTGGGGCGTTCCGTACCAGTCCTGCCCACAGTCTTTATGCAGAGTGCGACAAATGGTGCTTAGCGTACCAGCGAACTTATGTTGACCTCCTATATGCCTCCAAAATCTCATCAATCAATAACCATCCCTTTGAACCGGTTTTTAATGATACGTCCACAACTAAACTCTTTTTAAACCGCCCATCCATTGCTGTTCCTTTCTCGCAGAGAGTGAGGGACGAGGTGACTATTCATGACGTCTCCCTCTTAGACACATTCAAATCATCTCACACTGATCTTGTAGCACTATGGCATCTTCGTCATGTGGCATGTGACTTGTCTTTCGTACAATATAATAAGAACAGGACACCAAGAAGTGGGATTTTGCAGCATTTCATGCATCTGCAGAATAAATACAGGGCTGCAGAGTTTTTCAGCGATGCATCTAAAACGTCCACTGCGGTGTCTTGTGCGGCGCATGGGCCCAATTTTGAAGCATGTAGAACAATGAATGTTAATAGAAGTATTTTTACGGCAGAGGCATATGGCATATTTCTAGTTGTAAGTCACATAGTTGAACATCATATTCCTACATCCGTCATTTATACAGATTCGTTGAGCGTCGTCCGTGCATTATCATCCGGAAAGTCATCAAAAAACCATGTCATTAATCTTGTCTTCAAAACGAGTATGGTAGCTTATTCTTCAAACCTTGGGGTGACTGTGTGTTGGGTGCCAGGCCACTCTGGCATTGGCGGTAATGAAGTGGCGGATGAAATGGCCGCCAATGCTGCACTCCGAAACACAGTCGACATGGCAACATTACCTTACACAGACCTCAAGCCACATATTAGACAACAACTCCGTAAAACTTGGCAAGCAGACTGGAGCGAACAGACAGACAACAAACTACATGTAATAAAACCACACCTGGGACAATACACTACTGACTCACACAACAGGCACATTGAAGTTACCTTAGCTAGGTTACGGATAGGCCATACGCATGTAACGCACTCGCACCTGCTCACGGGATCTCCAAGACCCCTGTGTAGCAGGTGTGGGGAGGGCCTATCTGTAGTCCACATACTCATACAATGCAAGGCACTTGACACAACACGACACAAACACTTCAGAGAACTCTACAGACAACATATTCCCCTACACCCATCTCTGTTTCTAGGTGACGATGCCATGGTTTCTGTGAAACGCGTTTTTAAATATTTGTCAGATGTTAAGTTACTAAACCTCATTTCCTATCATGCGTAATCACATCTGGCCCTATACACCAGCCATTACCATTATCTTGACTGATCTTACTATGTCCAGTTTACACATTTTATACCTACCTTTTGTGGTAATCACTTGTTTTCATTAAATAACTTCTCTGGCGCTCTTTGCCCTCGTCGGCCTTGCGCCATTAAACAGCAACCATCATCATCAGTACTTTAGGGCGGACCTTAGTTATGCCGGAGTGCCCGGAAAGCACCAATCGGTCGAGGCAGTTGCGCAGACGCAGAAACAATCTCAACAAGAAACCGCGGTTAAGAAAGCAATGAATAACTTCGAAAGATACAAAAATAAAAAATTGTGCTCCATTAAACTAAAGTTTAACGTTAAATTATCAGTTTGAATAATTACGTGTTTTTAGGTGCTCTTGGGATTTTCCTCTTTTTTCCGATGTCGTTCATGATGGTCGAATGTGTTTGGGAAATCCCTCTTCAAGTAAGTCACTTAAAAAGCAGTGATACGTGCGGCGTAGCTTAATGCCCATCGGCATTTACTTCTATCTCGATTGCCAAGAATGCAACCTTTGAGTCGCAGCATACACACCCTACTTCTCCCCCGCTCATGAATACGCTAGCCTGAAGAATAATTCCCAGAAGATGAGTTTATTCTTGGGAGCTGAACGAGCTGAAACACCGATCGCTTTATTATGCGCATATGTCGCTATCAAAACCATCTTGCTTTTTCGTTGTGGTTGTTACAAAGATACAGTTAGGGTCCACGAGTTCGTTGCACTATCGATGACCTCAGACGTGAGGCAGTTTCAAGGCAAGCATCTTGAAGAATACTTTCTTCCCGCCAGTTAACTGGCCTTTGAAGACTCGAAAGTCAAATCGTTCGTGAAAATTAAGGAAACTCACAATAACGCGTAAGAATGGAAGGCACTTTGCGCAAAATACTACGATGGGGTGTACCGTCGGGTTCGGAAGGGAGAAACGAAGTGAAAGGCTCGCTCGGTCATTGCGATTGTATTTGAAGCCCTTTTTAACACGGGACTCCAATTTGACACTCGCCGCTGTTGCGTTAGCCGTGACATTCGGCGAATATACGTAATAAGGGGCGCTCGCCTCAGCTTACATCCCTTTCCTCCTCGCCCTTTACTCCTTATCTCTACAGGGCCCCACGAAAATGAAGGCTATCTGCTGAACGCCCTTTGGAAGCGCTTATTTTCTTTTCTGAGTTACCTCCGCTACAACGTTTGATTGTAGTTCTTTTCTCCTGATCAGTTCTTTGCAGGAAGGGCGTTCAAGCTTACTTCAGCTGTGCCACTTCTAGTGCTCATGGAAGCGTTGACTGCTCCACGGCCTTGTACAAACGTAGAATTTGAAAGTAAATCAAACAGCTCAGCCATTGTAAAAAACAAATCCTTCCGGCATGGGCAATGAAATGCTGGGAGAGGTAGGTTCATACAATATTTTGAACACTCATGAGTGGAGATGGACAAGGTGAGAATTATTCAGGGTAACAATTAGCGTTAGCTACGACCCGAGCGTTCGGAAATTGCATTCAAGAAAAAGATGGGATCTATACCGGTGTTGCTAGGCGGGAAATGACCGCGACTCTACGCTTCTACACTCAGAGAACAACAATCCATTTTTCCTTTCAAACATGAGCGGTGTCGAGCCCCCCCTCGCCGATACATGGCGTCGGGTGTCGGAGCGTCGGTGTGAAAACGAGAACAGGGAGAGAGCCACAGCCGCGCATAATTCTACCGAAAGGAATGTACGCTACGTAAACGTGGTTGGCCACACCACAATAAAGTTTGTAATAAATAAGTGCACTGTGCATTATTGGACAGCCTAAGCTTAAACAACGAAATGACGGTGGAAGGATGGTTTATAATTGGACAAGAATAAACAAGAAGTACTCTTGCTTATTCTTGATTGATTGTAGGGTTTTAACGCGCCGACGCAACGCAGGCGATGAGGCGCGCCGTAGTGCAGGGCTCCGGATTAATTTTGACCACCTGGGGATCTTTATCGTGCGCCGAAATCTCGTACACACGGGCGTTTTTGCTTTTCGCCTCCATCAGAAAAGCGGCCGCCGCGGCCGGGAATCGAACCCGCGACCTCGTGCTCAGCAGCGCAACGTCTTAGCCACTGAGCCACCGCGGCGGGTGCTCTTGCTTATTCTTACTATTGAGGTACTTTTAAGGTACTTTTGAGGTACCTCAACAGTACAATTAGGCACTCTTGAGTGTGCTGCAATTCTATGTCGTTGCCTTTTGAGCAGAAGGTGAGGTACGTGGTTGTGTCTCTCTCCACCGAGTTGCCTATTCGTGTGGGTTCTTTCAATTCATTATGGAGAATTTACTCGAGGCCTTTAATCATCGTCATGGGGCGCTGACCTCTACTTTTGATCTTTGAATATCCCCTCGCTATATGTGGATCGCTAAAGTCGTCCATGAGAATGTTTTTTTGCTTCGAGTTGAGGGGCTGCAGACAGGTACCGATCACGCTGAGGTAGTCTTTTGGGGGACTATAGACATTTGTAACGTATAAACACTCTTTTCCAGTTGCTATCGTGAAGGTGATGCTGATGTCATTCAAGGGCACTTGTGACGCCAGGAGATCTTTTCTGGGGAAATAGGCTGTTGTGGAATTGACTTCATGTGTAGTGTAGCCACACAGCTTCGGGTTCTTCCCGGGTTTTTGAAGGGTGATTATGCCTGGGTGGATTTTGAGCTTTTCTGTCCTGAAATGGAGTTCTTGTTTTTTCTAACACCTTTCAAGTTCTACTGTAGTTCAGACTCTATTGTTACTAACCACTGAGTTTCCGCACGATGGTATCGAGCTGGACTTTGAGTGCCTGTATTTGCTGCTGGGTGTGTCGGTAGAGTTGCTTTGCACGAGTGTCTATTCTGGGTTCCACGGTGCGATTGAAATTTTTTATTTGTTGTTTCATAAGCGATTTTTCTTAACGCGTTTCTTGCATGAATACCTGGAAAATTCAGGTTTTCTATTCGGAAGGGACTTGTACATCGTCTTTCTCTGTACGAATCCGCTTATTTCCAAGGCCGGTATCTTCTCTATCCTCGGATTGTGTATCAATACAAGTATTTTCTTTGGGTTGAGTACTAGGCGGAGCGCCGGTTGTGGTCCTGCGTGTTGATGGCATGCTTGCGAGTTATATATTGGGACTGTGGGCGTAGGGAGAAAGAGCGTCTGTTTATGTACGGCTAAGTTGTTCTTGAGATAGTGGCTGACTCACCTTCTTTTTGTGGTGAAATTTCCTTGGGTCTTGATTCCGTGTGCGGTGGCAATGTAGTCTTCCGCTGGAGGGGGGGGGGGGATGGGCCTTCTAGTTCTTTTCGGGTTTCCTGTTGGCCTCGGCTTGGTGTGGCCTTGTACAGTGGCGGCAGGTTCCCTCGGTGTCAGCTCGTTCAAGTGTCCCCGTTAAGTGATTGCGGGTGTTGAGGCGTTTCAGATACGCTTGTTTTGTAACGACAGCGTCCGCTTCGAGTTCCTTGTGGCAAAAACGCCCGTGTGTGCGAGATTTCGGAGCACGTTAAAGATCCCCAGGTGGTCAAAATTAATCCGCAGCCCTCCACTACGGCGTGCCTCATCACCTGCGTTGCGTCGGCGCGTTAAACCCTACACTCAATCAAAAATCCTTGTACCATGTGGCGTCGTCCGATCGGTGTGGTCCTAAGCAGTTGACACACTTGATGTCAAATGTGTGAGCATCGTCTTTGTTGGAATGGCCGAAGTTGGGGCACCTGATGAGGGTTGAGAGGGTACACGCATCTGCTGTGTCCCAGTCCTAGGCATTTATAGTAGATCTGAGACTTGGGCCGGTGAGTTTTGCAGCGGCGGTCAGCAACACCTAAGCTGACCGTTAGCGATACGTAGGTTCCCGAATACGTTATAATCGCTGCCATGGAATACCACAGCAGCGATTATTCCATTATTCTTTCGGAGAGTGTGGTATATCCTTGCGGCGCTATGACGAGCGGATTCAGGGTTGCTAGGTCTCTGCCGCGTTCCACTTCGGCGATGACACCTTTGCACGTTTCACGACCGGCCGGGGTATGCACGTTGACGCCGTTGTTCACTTGAGTGAAGCTTCGGTAAGTTATGTTAAGTAGCCTCCTGATGGCGGTGGCGTCGTCGCTAGTGTTACTAGGGTATTCTTGAAAGGCTCGATCGTCCTCGTCGTCGTCACGCCTGCTGCTTCTTCGGGTTTGAGACCTGCTGTTAGGATAGGGTAGTCGGTGCAAAGCCAGACGCACTACTTGAGTGAAGTTGGAGACTTCCAGCCGCTCTTAGGATGATTTCCGTGGCTCACCTTGATTGGGGTACGTGTCGGGTGATTCCAGCCATCCTCCATCAGTTGGTACCGCATCGTAGGGTCTTTAACGGGGCCGGCGCTGGCCAAGCGGGTAGGATTCATCGTTAGGCCTAGGACAATCTCCCTAGTTGGAAGACAACATTTGGCAGTACAATCCCGGCAAATGAGCGGAGGCCACTCCATTTTGGTAGACGGCCTTCGAAGATGATTCGGCACTTTGTCAACTCCAGTGGAGAATATTCCTACGAGGTATTTCGGCAGAGTGGTGTGCATGCGTGCTGACCATGCCAGCAAAGAGGAAGAACTATTTTGAAGGAGATGTCTAGGTGACGCGTGGTAAGTCGGAATATTGACGTAATTCGCGCCAAATGTTGAAGATAAGAAATAGAACACAGAGACGTACCTCCCATGTAGCAGTAATGTTCTCTTTGGAAAACATTTCTTTGTTTCTATGTTCAAGCTCACGTAAGCGGACGTAATGGCTCAAGAATGTTTTTGTGCTCATGGATAAAAACTCCCAGCGAACTTTGGGTGGAGGGAAGAGGGAGGGGTAAGCAAATATTCCTGACACTTCGATGCTCTGGGTGGCTTATGGCGAAACATATGTCCTTGTTGAAGCGGTTGACGGTGGCCTTTGTTTTCATTATAGGCGCTTGCAGGAGGCGATCTTAACGTGACGTACTGCCAGATGTTTCTTGCGGCGGCCGGGGTGTACTCAATGCGGGATAAAGCGTTTACATTTTCTTGTTCCACTCGGAAGTCTTCTCTGGGTGGTTGTCCCAAACAGCTCCGTGTGTGTCCCACCTTTGCAAAATAGAATGGCAGACTTTTTTTTCTGACTGCTTCTGTGACAATTTAAACCGTCCCAGATGCACCTGCGCCTCCGTTTGAGACAGATGTTTTACAAGGAGACCTGCGCAAATTTCGCTTGTCCGGTATGCGGGTTTGTATTCATTCCGAAATGGAACCGCTACGTGCTGAAGCCTGAAGCCTACGTGCTGAAGCCTGAAGCCTGTTACGTCAAATGAAAAGAGCCTTGTCCAACCTGCGGATGCCTTTGACTCGTTTATGCTGGGTCTGTTTGAATTCTATTCACAGTAAAGCCCGCTTATCTCGAACAGTGCGAGGATTGTAAAATAGTTCGATATAGCGAAAATTCGGTATAGAAAGGGAAGCAAAAAAACCTACGCGAGAGCAATCCTACCGACGGTGTCACGAGCTGACGCTGAGCTCTTGCCACCCTGAATTTCACCATTAATATGACACTTTCTCGGAAGGAGAACAATAATTTTTGGGGCGGAAGAACTGCGTGAGTGTAGCCTGCTTCTTGGAGCACAGCGCGTTGCTGGTGACGGCTTGCTTCGCGGTATCTAAACAGTCTACAAGAACAAGACCGCTGCCCTCACTGACACTGCAGCATCGCCGTAGCAGAGCCACGGCAGCGACGGCGTCTCTCGTGCTCGGAAGCCGTGCGGAGTCCTCGGCGTCTTCGACAGAACGGAGACAAGCATGGATACAAGTGAATAACGGCGAACCCAGCGAACCCAGAAAGTGCGGGAAACGAGTGGCGCGGTCTTGAAGATCGGGGGCACCGCAGCCCGCAGCGCCCAATGTGGCGCTTTCGGCGCTTACGGCATGCATGCGTGGAGCTGGTCCACTCTGCCACGGCTGGTTTGGACGCGCTCGAGCTCCCGCGGTAGTTTCAAACGACACCGGCGCCAGCGCTGCGCGCCGATGTATGGCGGGAAAGCCTGCCGCATGCCTAATGAGAGCGAAAAATCCGGCGCGGGAGAGTTCGATATATCCATTGTGAGGAAAATCGCGTTCGATATAAAATTTAAAATGCATGTAATTTTTATCAGAATTATACAAGGGTTTGATATAGGCAGCAATTCTGTATGTCCGTGTTCGATATAAGCGGGCTTTACCGTATGCCTAACATCGGAAAAGGAAGCCGCTTTGGAGCTTACGTCCTCAATGAAGGGCTGTAAGAAGACAGCTGAACTAGTCACGCTACGCATCGATTCACACTTTCTAGTGTTGGCCGTTTGTTCTGTTGTTGAAAAAATGGGATAAGCTAAACCTTGCCTGGGTACGGGATATATGTATAGGTAGCTTAACTATTTTCAAAGCTCTCCATAGTATGCCTTAAGGCTTTAGTAACGCGACCTTGTATAGTCCAACTAAACAAATACCATAAAAATTGTTTGCCCCTGTGTATTGCCGACACAGTTATGCGCACAAGGTGTCTTCTGAGCCAAAGAAGAAAGAAATACAACCGGCGGCTGGTTGAGGGGGCGCTAGCGCGAAAGACAACGGGAGAATGAGTCATTATGAAAACACAGAGCTTTTGATGACGCCACATGGCGTTCAGGGTACTGGTTTGGTGCAATACTAATATTTTTATTTGTTTCGTTCGTAATGCTGTAAAGCTCTTTATTACCTACGAATATACAGCGCTTCCCGCGCTAATAATAACATAGTAATAGAGCCAATAGTGCAGTACCTTTCAATCTGTTCATCCTACTTGGGACTCATTTTTGACCACTCGAGTATTACAGAAAAGAGATGCATTAACGTGGCAGCCATGTTATTACATCTCTTCCCTCTCCTTCCCGCCATTTCGTGCTCTTCCCCTCTCGTATCCCACTGCCCACGATAAACGCTGTGGAGGCTTGCTGAGGTCAACTCAATTTTCCCGCGTTCCTCTACTTGGACGTTATCCTTAAGGACTTGTAACGTTTCGGCTCTAAATGCCCCTCGATGTCTATGACGTGCCGTCAGCTTTTCGTTGCATTTTAGTGTGAAAAAAACTGTTTTCGACTCGTATTTGTACTTTCTATAACACATACCAAGCGGACAAATCTTCTCAAAAAAGCGACGCTGCTTAGCACGTGTTATGTATTGATGTTTGAGATATGCCAAATGGGTTCATTTAACTTCACAAACGTTGACATGGCAACTGATTTTTTGGTTCGGAAATATTTGTCCCAATGTGAGCTCCTCGTTTCAGTATTCTTTTAATGGCCGGGCGATTGAATCAAGGGACAAAAAATACGCAGACAGACAGACATACCAATATTATGTGGTATATGTAGACCGGGAAATGCGATCGCCTTTAAATCATTCAGGAGACATTTAAGACTTCCACGTTTGGCCTTGCGGAAGAATTTCACTTCGTTTCAAGATGTACAAACTCAGTGTTTAGAGGCAGGCATATCGTGATTAGGTCTCTTTCTGTTTGAGCATTGTTTTTGTCGCAAGCGAGATACGTGCCTGGCATGTCATCTTTGTGTAGTAGTGCTTTTGTAGGCGTCTGTTGGGGGTGGTTTAGTTTCAATAAAATCCCGCATATTTGATCGCGCGCCGGCAATTTAAATCGGACACTGAAGGCCTAATAAATTCGTAGCTCTCTTAAGTTTTATTCCTCGAGCAACGATGTGTAATTTTTAAGAAATTATACACAAAACTGGCATTCCTCTCTTCCGTTTCCTTTCACTTTTTTGTGACGTAAGCACCGGGTCAGAAACTGAGATTGAAGCATCGGCACGGTCTAGAGCTCAAACACTGGAAACGGTACCTTTTTTTGTCTCCAAGCCATGGCCGCCACCGAAAACGAGTTTCTTTCGAGGAGACTGGCTTGTACTTTTATGATTTTTCGCCAACGCATGGAGAAATGCGTTGATATGCTCTGATTACCGGTTCGCTCTTTTATACCAGCCACCCAAAGTTCCTCGGGGCGGTCGCAAGGAAGAGGTATCGAATACCCAGAAAGGACACCAGCCTTTCTAAGCGCCATTTAAGCGGGTGCCCTCTTCTCACCCCATGTAGGGATAACGGAGTTTTTAATTTTTTTTATCCCTCAAAAAGTGCGCAGAAGAAATCTGTTACTAAAATTTCTGAGTGTGGCGAATTGGGAAATTGGAGACTGTAATGGTGAAAACAGCACATAAGAAGGCGACCTATGGTAAACACAAACACGGCGCTCACTCGCAACTGAAGATTTTTATGAAAGAAAACACCCATAATTGTGAGGCATATCACCGAAAACACAAACAAGAAAAAAAGAGGTAAAAACCAGCTCAAAATGGCTACCACTCTTAGCAATACACTAGCGGTCATGCGCCATCAAGATATGCAAGTTATCTTTTAGAAATGGTGAGAGAAGGACAACCGATGCATTTTTGGAGCTCCTTGACCGTTGAATGCGCACAAAAAATCTGTCGCGGGAGTTTTTCTTGGTGCTTGGCTAGAATTGTTGTGCCAACGAAACAAGGGACATAGCGACACGTCAGGATATCCCCGGCCAAATGCACCCAGGTCTCGTTTCTAAAGGAGCGTTCATGTTTCCTTAATCTAATAATCGCAAACCTCCCTATCTGGCCAACGTCCGTCTTAGGGCAAAGGCAAATTTCACACCACATTTCTGGTGCACTGTACAAATTTAGACCCATGGTATTTCCCGGCATCTTCATTGGTGATGTCTCGGCCGCCTTCTGCACTGCCTGGCAAATGCTCCTCAGCCATGCAGGAGCGCTGTATACAACCCTGAAACCATACCTTGATGCTGCTTTTCGTACCCCTTGCGACAATCGTTGGATATAAGGCACAACCGCAGGCTTTTCTCCTCCCGAGACGTAAACATCGCCGCGAATACTAGCACTTTTTACCTCCTCGTGACAGCGCACGTTCCAGATACCTCGTATTTTTCAGTCTGAGTAGCTGAGCACATAAACTTGCCGACACGGTGCATTGGCAAGACTTTATTACGGATGCGTAAATGCACTACTCTGCGAGGCTATCCTTAATAACCTAAATAATATTAGTGCGGTTTCGTAAATAGCAAAACACACACAAAAATTGAACACCAAAAATGCGAAGAAAAAAAATTGTAAATGTGCATTACTACACGAGAGAGCTGCTGCGTAGGCAAGATATATTCACACAGACTTCTAGTTATTACCTTGTAGTTCAAGACTTAATACGAGTGGATGTAGAAGTTGGCATTATCACTTGCACGTGAGTGTCCTGTTGCCTGCAACAGGGTTTAAAAATCATTTGGACTCGTTGCGGCGTAGAGAATTGAAAGAAAAGTGTAGGAAACTAACATTGAGACAGATTATACAAACTTTTCGCTTTACATTTGGCTGAAACCGGCGTGGCCCGTGCAACTGCGAGTGTAAACCCCATGTGGAGGCAGTTACTTTTCATGAAACTGTTTGTATTGCTGATTACAAGTTTTCGCTTCAGTACATTACAATTTTGGTTTCTAAAACGAACGAAGAGCACCGTATTCTTGTGAGCCTTCAAGACTAGTTAGCGTAGAAACGGTTGATTTTATGTTTCTGTTTCAAAATGTAGCTTCAAGCAAATCTCCAAAACAATGTTATGTTGTCTTTCATTTTTTTGTAAAAGCTGTAAAACACTATTTCTACCCTCCACCCGTGGAGGACAGGCCGCTTTTCCCGGCACATATTACTTCCCTGTTAAAATCGCCATCGTGGCTAGGGGAGTATGCATATTTCGTGATTTCTGGCGCGTCCGATGTGTTACGCCACACCTTACTGTGCCACAGACAATACTACCAACGGTACAGTAGTACTGTAGCATGGATAATGCTTACAGCTGCAGCATAAATGCTATGACTTGGTTTATTATAACATATATGTTAAATTTGTTCGCAGTGACCGCCCGCAGTGCAAGGCCAAATTAACAAGACCCGCACTTCCAATCAAGAAACGGCGTTTGCCTTATGAATGCCGAATACTTTATGAATTAATAACAATAAGTGTTTGACACATGCGGTTACATTTATGCTCAATCTGAAAGCTGCCATCGCATCTCAGATTAGACTGAAGAATCCCGTAAAACGTTTTGCGATTGCAAGATGAACGGGGTAAATCAGTACCGAGAGCAGATAAACGGCTTTGTTTTGGGAGGGAGGTTTATAATTCCTCTGCAATAGGTCCCCTTTCCCTCGCACACGAGTAACAAAATTTGAAGTTCTTCCAGTACACTTTTATGTTAAAAAGCAAAGTGGTGTTTAAACAAAGAGAGCAAATGAAAGGGCAGGCGGGACCAGTGCTAGGCAAATATATAACGCAATAATGTCATTAGTTTTTGTTCGTGTTTACCTTAGTGGGGCCGTGTGTTTAAGGGCGAAATACATACTCCCTCACATGAGGGAAAGTTCCAAAAAAGATAAGAAAGGTATGCGCTGTGGACACATGTATTTTGGTTCGTTTTATGTTTTTGTTATAAGAATTAAAGCTTGTCGGCGAAACGCATCCTTGAAAACCCGGAAATTCCTAGCCCTCACAGAGCTCCGAGCCGTGGTATCGATTATTTATACGGTCAAAAGATGCGAGACAATCAAAAGCCGTGCACACCAAAATTAGCGTATTAGTGCTGTCTTCGCCAGAATGCGTAATGCAGCAAAAAACCAAAAAATGTTGTTTTTTTTCTTGCGCGCTAAGGGAAACCTATGTGCAGTTTTCCTAATTAAAACGCATTTCTAAGGTGGCGATACTTAACATGTGGGCGCCCTTTTCTGCACGAATGACGGCATGCCATTAGCGCTGCTTGGTAATTGCGCCTGTATAGGTCAAAGCCGAAGTTTAAAGTCGCCTGGAGGCTGAAGGATACCGCGATAATTTTCTTGCGCCGACTTGCACTCTACGGGTGTGAGCAGTGGCCGCTTGCGTGTCCAGTATGGCGGCTCACCTCTCGGCACAAAAAGCGACGCTGTGTGGACGGTGAAAATTTATATGACTGCTAAAAAGGGAAAAATGCATTAACTATTGTGACATTGAGATACATGAAAGGCTGGGATGGTCACAAAAAACAATGACAGTGCATGGTAAGGGGTACATGGTTGAGCGACCTCGTCATGAACTTGTAAGTGTTAGTGGTTTTATGCTGTTGCGTTCCGGTTTGAATTCTACCGGTGATAAAACTAAGGGTCCAAACTTGGTTCCTGCCGAAATATCGCTTCGATGGTGGTTTCTTGCACTTCCACAATCCGGTAATGAGAGTATATCTTTATTTCATTTTCATTTGGTTTGTTTTACTGTACTTTAAAATACCACTACCTGCACTGAACGCCCAACTAAACACAGTCAGCTTCCTCCAGAGCCGTGGAGCGCGTTGTCTCCTCACAGGTTTTTAGGGCGAAGCTCCTCTGGCTCGGGCCCTGTCCCGCCCCTCGTTGCTGCTGTACACGGCACCACGATGATGATTGCGGCAGGATCCTCCTAGGGATTGGCCAACCAAAGATTGGCCAAACAGGTCAAAACGTTCAACGCGTTCGTTGCTACCCAACAAGGAGGAGAGGAAGAAGAATATGTTGTCGTTCGTCGCCTGCGAGCTCAAGACACGTACCGGGGGTACGCTACACAAGACGCCCTGCAGAAGGTGACGGCCAAGGTGGCTAAAATGTCACACACCGAATTCGCCAACTTACCCATTGAGATTCTCATCGTCCCAAACAAGCCCTACATAGTCACCACAAACATCGACGTCGTCGACGGGCTTTTCAACGGAGCGATGGGAACTCTCAAGCTTTGCGAGTGAGGAGTGGTGGTCTTGACGCGGTGGCGCCCGGTTTCGATCCCACGACTCTATGGCCGCGATGGGGGATACGTGGCGCAATTGCCACTGCGCTACAAACCGAGACGCGTGCATGGCTTCGAACGCACCTTATGTCCTTCACTCATTCAGATGGTGCGTGGGGCCAAGAAGACCTATAACAATGTTTCACGGTTTCACCTATAAGCATTTTAGCTTCGCCCCTCTCATCACCATCCACTTCGTGGAGATGGCGGGATTTTTTACACGCTCTGTCCTGAGGGCACGGGACATCCGTACAAAAAACGTGGCCTCCGGGTTCCCTGTAAACTGCAGGGAAGTGCTCGCGCGACACTTTGTTCAACTGTATTCCATAGCACCGACATGAACAATTCAGAAGACCCTTCCCATGGTCTTTTAAAAAAATACCGACCCTGATATTTAAGCCTTACTCAGTAAAATACATTCTACTTTCGTCATGCTGCGAGATACAACCACCTCAATGCCTATGGAAGACAAGTTACTTCGCCTATTTTCGATTTAAGTAATGGAAAACGTTGCGGTGGAAACTTGCTATAAAAGCTGGGCTATATGTTTGTAGCTGATGTAGAAAAAACTAACTTTTTCTTTAGAGCATCATTTATTTTACGTTGGTTTACTTTATTGTAGGAACGTTACCAACATGTACCTTTATATACCATAAGAAATAAACGAGATAACTTATGTTATAAAATCGCTGTGTCTAGTGTGCGTCCGACGGCCGTATAACCACTCCACCCAAGTGAACCGGATTTCGGCAAAAAAATCTTTGGCCCGGCACTTCCTCCTTGTCACTAATGTAACCCCACATAACCTAACCTGAGAAAACCTTAAGAAAAGAAAGCAACAATTCAAAACTCCCGAAGCAATTTTAAACTATGACAATAAAATACGAAAGTAAAGAGGCACAAAAATGACGCAAGCGCCTTCTTGTAACAACGACTGTTTCGATCAGGAAGCAGAGACGGAACCCCTAAACCACAATAGCAAACGCTCTGCCCTTTGTCGACCTAGTCTAACAAACCCGAGTTGCGTTGGACGCACCCTTGCCGTGGTTTGCAACGCTGAGTGAAATCGGGCTCAGATGGCGCTTTACACACCAGGTATGGAAATAACGTGGATGTTTAGAACTTTTTAGGAAACCACTAAGCTTTCACCATCCAAGGCAGAATTCTAATCAAATAATCTATCAATCTGTTAAGCAGTGAACGTGTCCACAAGTGCCTTTATGATCACGAGACTGGCACATCAAAGTCACATACTGCGACAACAGGGGTACTGTCATCGGAACAAATCCAAGGCATCAGGAAAGTCCTAGAACACCTGAGCAGACCCTAGAGGTTCAATCACACAATGAATCAGCTATACTTGGAAACAGAAACACAAAATCAGCCCAAGCCACCGCTGACAAGCCTTGGAAACATTCAAATCACAAGTGGCACTTTACAATAAGAATGTAGTAAATTAAGATCAGCTAGTAACTTCACACCATTTGTGCTCATACATGAAATGTGACACTTCTACATACAATTGAAAATGATATTGCACGATATAAAATTTCACAAAGGGAAGTTATTATTCATAAGTGTATAAGCAAAGTTAGTGCACAAAACATATGCGAAAGCTCATATACGAAACCTGACCCTAAAGGGAGAACTTTTTCCGAAATGCAGCAAAGTACATTGTATTAAGTTCTTTGTACAAACGATAATTTAGGAGTTTCGGCAAAATGCATTTCAACATAGCAAAGCTGCAGTTATTTCTACATTGTGGAATTTTAAACGTAGTGGTCGCTCAATGGCATACGGCTGTTTTCATGGGATAAGCAATGGAATTTTCTTGATAAATCGATGGTTCATTTATATTGTTTTCTTAAAGATAATTCCAAACCTGTGGTGAAAAAACCGAGGCAAATTTATGTCGCGTGTATATTGAAGCAACCCGAGCTTCATATGATACGCAAGCGATATCACGGTGGGTCTTCTTCTGCAGGATTGGGAGTTTTAAATATTCGTGTGGTGATGGTTACCGAAACAAGATAACATTAATAGATAGAGATGACAGAAAGAACTGTAAAGGCTTAGTTGAGATTTATCGAGTAAAATATGACTTACTCCAAAGCATACCGTCAAATATTGAAAGCGCAATATACTTTTTACAAATGTGGGCGTTGTAGGTGTAGGCGTAAAGATTATACCTAGTAATGCACAACTCTGCGTTCTGAATAACTGAATAAAACGATCCAGATGTATTACTCGAGAACCTGTCACGCGAAAAAGCAAGCCTTTGTTTTCTGTTTGCTTTTAACTAATTTACGCAGTAACATCCCTCACACAAATAGAAGACGGGTTAGGCTGGCGGTAAGGTGAGTAATACTTTTCGATGAGAAAAAAGGGGTAGTGCCACCCACAAAAATAACGTATAATGCCAACTTGCTTATCTAACAGATGCCATTTATGTAGAAACTGAACAGGAAATGCTCAAATAAACCACCCTGGGGTACACCATATTCTGTTTTAGCGCAACCGGAAGGCCAGTAGGTAATAGTGGCATCTTACAATTGACAGCCTAACCACGAGCGTCATGATGTTCGAGTTTCGCAAAAAAAAAACTCCCTCATTCCCGCCCGGTGGGAACCGCCGTAAGTCCTGAAGGCTTTCGATTGTAATGGCCACCCGTACTCTCTGCACCAGTCGTCTCTGCTATCAGAAGTGGGACTGCGTAAACGGCTCCCCCAATTTCTCAAGTAGTGTCGGGGATAGGAATGGGGGTTGAGAATTGCTTCCACCCCCATTCCTGGTGGGGGCAGAATGTGCATGTGGTTGCATATAGGGTCGAATACTTCACATGAAGAAAGCTTTTCTGTGGGTAAGAATTAGTTTGCAGTATGCGAAAGGTTGTACCTTCGTATCGCGAGAGGTGTAGGTGTTGGCTGTGCCCATTCACTGGCGACAGCTGCGAAAAACATTGTCCGCGGATACACAAAAACCCAAAACCCTTCGGAGTATTGTAGCCCCTATAGGTTTTTAAAATTCCTGGATAACTAATGCAACCCCGTTGCTTATGTTAGCACAGAAAAATAAATCACAAAAAGTGGCAATCGCCGTACTTTCAGCTGAATTAAGAAAGGGGTTCCTCTAAAATCATTGTCAGAGATCTACAACAATCGTCGCAAGACGTTACAGGGAATTTTGTACTGGCAACGGCATCCGCCACACAGAACACATGGCTATTAAACGCAGCTCCCCTGTTCACTTTCTGGTGTAGCATATCATTGAAGAATAAGCTAAGTTAGTGTGGGTATCGTCGATTCTTGAAAGTGTTGCTTGTTTGGTCCAATAATCAATAGAGATAAATAAATTAAATATATCATGTAATTTATTTTAAAGCATCCTTGATGTCATTCTTGTCAATTTCCTTGTCGTCGTATATCAACCCCAACCACACGAATCAGGACGTTATCTTTCACTTTGTAACACACGCCTAATACCGGGGTTGAAATTGCCGCAGCATTTCCACCGTTTTTGTTATTTGTGGCCGACACCCCTCTTCCGTCCTTGGCTCCGCTTTCTTTTCCTCCCCGGTATATGCAACCGTCCAGGCACCGGATCAATTTGTTTCCCGGATAGCGCGTCCGGAAGCTCGCCCGATACATCACTGAATCCTGCCAGAACGACGGGAAATCTTGCTATTACGCTGCTCACCTAGATGTCTCCTTTCACCATGTAGAAGAAAGGTTGCTTTCAGCGCGTCTTCGTCCTGCAGGTCTGTGCGAAGAGTTACTGCCCCCCTTCATTGGCCCCTACAAAGTCCTTCGGCGAACCTCTCCAGTGAACTAATTATCATTTCCTCATTGTGGCGTCACCGACCATTGGTGCCACGGTGTTGAGATTGTGGACGTGTCACGTATGAAGCCGTTCGTCTAGCGTTCTTTATCCTCTTGGTTTTCGGCTAGTTTCGTTGCATCGGTGACCGATGCGAAATAGTGTGAGCAGTCTTTCAGTTTTAGAGGGTATAATGCCCTGTACTGGTCAATCTCACCGAAACGAGCACCTGCCAGGAACATTCCCATTACATTTTCCGTCTTCATTATCGCATCACTCGCCATCATCATCTCGCCCACGGGCGCATTCGTTCTTAGCCTCTGCTTCAGCTGGTTTCACACCAAGGTTGATGACGTCGTTGTCCTGCAATAAACGATTCACCACAGCCCCTGGTCCAGGCCTCTCATTATACAGAATATTTATTTTGCTGCAGAGGCAAAAGGCAGACCCTTTATTCATGACGTGTGGAGGCAGAAAAACCAGCTGTTGGTTTTTGAATTTCTTCTATTTTTGTTGATATTTGAAGACTGAGTTGTGTATATTTGTACGGAGTACTGCTTTATTGCGTTTGGTGGTGTACCTGTCAGTTAAAGTGTACCGTCCTGACTGCTTGGTCATTATTGTTTTGTACCACATCTTGAATACCAACTAACCTTGTCAGCATATATAACTACACAAAAGGTTAGCGGAAAGTACCGAGGCTGCCCTTTGAGTGGCACACACCGTCAAACACCCGGCTTCTTAGCCAAGAAAACATTGAGAAAAATATTGAAGTTTCACTTTTACTGGAAACGATTGTGATCGCTAGGGACGGATGGGTTTTTGCCAAGGCACTCCGTGTCCCAAGCGGATAGCAGTGGTTCCTTAAGAGTTACCGCGTCCAGACAGCATGCCGGCATTCTGAAGGTCGCTGTTAGGGAGTAAGCTTCATCGTGTACACGTTGGTCATGTGCCTTAGCATACACCAAAAACTGAGAAAACAAAAGCAGCCAGCCCAGTTACACCACGCAGTGCAAGTAGCATCCTTTCTTTGTTATTTGTTTGGTACAGCTGCACGGCATAAGAGTTCGGTAGAGCTAAGACGAGCTATCGCTGCTGTCGTGCACGGGCTATGCCCCGACATTCGCTTTGCACAACTGATAGGGAACATGATGCCAAATGGCACAGGGTACCCTCCACACGAAGAGAATTGATTGTTGTTGTCCGGTCAAGAAAATGGCCACCGCTGTCATAAGTACATGAATAAAAGTGCAATAATGATTTGGTGGTATTTGAATTTCCATCTCCACAGTACGCGTCCGATGCTACACCACTGTGCTATCTCCGCATGTAGCCAGCTATAGAACACTTTCGGTTCGCGGTATTTTAAGCGTTTACTTTGCCACAGAGCGTACCGGGTGAACGTCAGATCACAATAAGAAGAAGAGGCTTTTAGGCGAACATAAAAATGTTACCTTCTGGTATAAAGACACAGTGGACCACGATGACGCCGTGGTCCACATAACGTAGAACGATGCATCGTTTAAACAGAGCGACTCACCGTTAGAACCAAAGCAGGGCATAACTTCAGTAAGTGGCAGCGGTCAGCGTCTTGTGCTAATCTAGGCAACGATGAGCTTTTCGTTTTAGGGGCGGAGCTCCTCTTGCTCGGGTCCTGCCCCGTCCCTTGTTGCTGCTGTATACGGCACGGCACATGAATGATGATTGCGGCAGGATCCCCGTAGGAATTTGCCCACCAAAGATTGGCCAAGCAGGTCAAAACGTTCAACGCGTTCGTTTCTACCCAGTGAGAAGGAGAGGAAGAAGGATTTTTTTTTCGTTCGTCGTCTACGAGTTCGAGACACGTACCAGGGGTACGCGACACAAGACGTTCTGCAAAAGGCGACGACCAAGGTGGCTAAATTGTCACACACTGAATTCGCCAACTTACCCATGGAGATTCTCATCGTCCCAATCAAGCCCTACATAATCATCACAAATATCGACGTCGTCGACGGGCTTGTCAACGGAGCGGTGGGACGTCTGAAGCTTTGCGAGCGAGGAGTGGTGGTCTTGACGCGGCGGCGCCCGGTTTCGATCCCACGACTCTCTGGCCGCGACGGGAGGTACGTGGCGCAATTGCCACTGCGCTACAAACCGAGACGCGAGCATGGCTTCGAATGCGCCTTATGTCCTCCACCAATTCGAAACGCCCCGCACGGGGCACCTTGAGCAATCTTGGTGACGGTACTGGCGATACCGCGGACCCCGAGCCCCCAAACATACGCTGGATCCAACCGTGGCAATGTGTTTATAGGTGGAGGGTTAGAAACCACGAACGGTGGCCGTCGGAGCCCAGGTCAAGCTCCGGCGGATGGGCTCCCTGTCTGTCTACCAGGCAGGGAGCTCCGGGACCTCTTTGGCTACCAGGGTAAGCTCAAAGAAGAAAGTACCCCCGTCTCCCTGCTTTTTCCTATGCCATGAGGATAAATCAAACCCCCCCCCACCCCCAGACGTGATCGGCCCCCGAAAAGGGGCCGCACCGAAGTTTCTTTTCCACCACTTCCTAACTTGAGTCCTCCGAAACCAAACAACTATCCTCGCTTCATCGTGAAGGAATCTGTACACCAATCAAAACCTCTTGCTTCACAGTCTGTATTTCTCATTTCAAAGTTTCTTGACGGTATTGTTGGAGGGTCGTATAAGGCCAAAAAACATCGAACCGGTGAAATTCTTGTCGAGGTCAGTAGCCAGGATCAGGCCAATAAACTTCTTGCTCAAACCAGCATCGCCGATCTGCCAATCCGAGTCACGCCCCACCGCAGCCTAAACAGCTCACAGGGCGTGATGTCCGAGTATGACCTACTAAATGAATCTGAAGCTGACCTGCTGGAGGGCCTTCGTAGTCAGGGCGTAACAGCGGTCAGGCGCATAACCATCCGCAGAGATGATAAACAAATACCGACAAAGCACCTCATCCTAACCTTTGACAAGTCCATCCTTCCAGAATTCATCAACGCAGGTTACATCCGATGTTCAGTCCGGCCGTACATCCCGAACCCGCGGCGCTGTTTCAAGTGCCAACGGTTCGGGCACGGCACAAACTCCTGTCGCGGCCGACTGACCTGCGCAAAATGCGCCCAGCACGACCACCCGTCCGACAACTGTAACGTTCAACATTTTCTTTGCGTAAACTGCCAGGGCCCACATGCGGCCTACTCCAGAAAATGTGAAAAGTTTCAATTAGAAAAGAAAATCATTAACATCAAGGTCACTGAAAACATCACCTTCCCAGAGGCGCGGAAGAGGTTCGCCTCTTTCCCTCTTTGGAGGTACGCCGACGCAGCTCGCCGGGGGGCGGAGCGGCGTCTGGTTTCGGCGGGGACCCAGTACCGCGAGTCGGACTTGGTCCCTTCCCCGCCCCCCCCCCCCCTGGGTTGCCTCAGGCAGCCCAACCCGCCTCCGCACCGCTCGCTGAGCCAGCAGCGGCTGTGGGGGCAACCACGTCTGGTGGAAGCGATGCTGCATCCTCCACTTCCACTCCAGCGTCCCAAACCAGAAACGTGGGCGCAGACGAGATGGAGACGGAGGAACTAGCGGCAGCTCCCACCCCCACCGCACTGCCTGCGCCATCCGAGGTGTTCCTGAATCCCTCGGTGGTTGCGGGCACGGAAAAGCGCGCCCCAAAGGGTTCGCGGTCCAAGGAGCCTGATCCGTCAGGCGCTCTGAGGACATCCGAGGATGAAATGGACGTCGGTCCGGTCTTGTCTGCGGTGCACCGCAAGGAACGCGTCCCGACGCCAAAGCCTCCCGACAAGCCAAAAAAGACGAGAGTCACAGCCCCGAAAGACGACACATAAACAACTCAGTCCAGTAGCTCCGAACACTTCATAATGGGAAGAGAGAACATAGTACAATGGAACTGCAGAGGCCTTCTGAATAATCTTGACGACGTGTATGAGATTCTACATACCAATCAGCCAAGTGTAATGTGTGTTCAGGAAACACATTTGAATTCTAAACACACAAATTTCTTGAATAGTTACCTGGTATACAGGAAAGACAGGGATGGCTGCACACACTCCTCTGGCGGTGTGGCCATAATCGTCCGGAAATCCTTAGCATGCCACCCTGTCACTTTAAACACTATCCTTGAGGCTGTAGCAATACGCTTAATAATATTTAATAGGTTGATAACGGTATGCTCCATATTCATTCCTCCTGATGTTACACTTTTGAGCTCTGACTTCGAGGCGCTGGTTGACCAGCTGCCTGAACCATACATTCTAACAGGCGACCTTAATGCTCACAATTCTCTTTGGGGCTCTTCTCGTACGGATGCCCGAGGTCGCCTGATAGAGAGGTTTCTTACATCCTCTGGAGCATGCCTTTTCAACAATAAACAGCCTACATATCATAACATAGGACACAACACATACTCATGTCTTGACTTGGCTATTGGCTCCGCAGTTCTCTTTCCTCTTCTCGAGTGGGGTGTGGGGACTGACCCATTTGGCAGTGACCATTTCCCCACTTCATTAACGTATATAGGTAAAGGCCCGAGCAGTCCATCTTCCCATAATAGGTTCAATGAAGCACGAGCTAACTGGAACACATTTACAGAGACATCCAAACTACACCACACATCCATAGGACACCTACACGTTGAAGAAGCTACCCAACTCCTCACGGCGCACATCCTCGACGCCGGCGAAAAGTCCATTCCCCACGCCTCTGGTGCCCCGCGCAACCAGCGGAGGCCGTGGTGGAATGAGGACTGTAGGCGGGCTCGAGAGGCCCAGAACAAGGCGTGGGGTGTCCTTCGTCGGTACCCCACGTCGGGTAACCTCATTTTGTTCAAACGGGCCAAGGAGTTAGGAAAACGTGTGCGCCGTGAGGCGAAACGAGAGAGTTGGCACACCTTCTTGACATCCATTAATTCATACACGGACACACACAAAGTCTGGACACGTATACGCAAGCTCAAAGGACCACAGACACACAGCCTGCCCCTGGTTAGCACAACAGGGGACACACTTGAAGACCAGGCTAACACGCTTGCACAACACTTCGAACACGTGTCCAGTTCAGCACACTACACGAACACTTTCATGAAACACAAAACATCTGCAGAAAAAAAGCCCTTACACGACAAAGACAGATCTAAAACTTGCTACAACTCTGAATTCACTCTCTATGAGTTGAGGGCTGCCCTGAGCACGTGCAAACCTTCAGCTCCAGGCGCAGATAAGATTACATACACCATAATACAGCACCTACACCCAGACACTCTTGAAACGCTATTACACCTATACAACAAAATATGGCTTTCGGGGCACATTCCACGCTCTTGGAGGGGGGCCATAGTAGTGGCTTTCCTAAAGGAAGGGAAGGACCCTTCCTCTCCCGCAAGCTATCGTCCCATTGCCCTGACAAGCTGCCTGTGTGAGCTCTTCGAAAAGATGATAAACAGGAGACTCGTGTACTTTTTAGAGTACAACGGTCTTCTCGAGAGCTGCCAGGCGGGCTTTAGGGCGGGCCGATCTACGAACGATCAACTCGTTGCGTTAGAGTCATATATTAAAGATGCTTTCCTCCACAAGCAGTACTGTATGACAGTATTCTTTGATCTTGAAAAGGCGTACGACACTGCTTGGCGGTACGGCATCCTCAGCGATTTGAAGTCCTTTGGCATGTCGGGGAACATGATGAATACGCTTGTTAGTTACCTTTCTGAAAGAACGTTTCGTGTGCGAGTTGGAGCTGCACTCTCTAGGGTTCATGTGCAGGAAAACGGCGTGCCGCAAGGTGGTGTTTTGAGTTGCACTTTGTTTATTGTAAAAATGAATTCTCTTCAGAAGGCACTGCCACCATCGATCTCCTGTTCAGTGTACGTAGACGACGTTCAACTCTCCTTCAAATCGTGTAACTTGTCTATCTGCGAGCGCCAAGTGCAGCTTAGTGTGAACAAGCTAGCCGCCTGGGCAGATAGCAACGGTTTTAAGTTTAATCCAGTGAAGTGTACTTGTGTTTTGTTTTCGAAAAGGCGCGGCATTCGGCCGGATCCGGACATCAAACTCAATGGTGTCTCAATTCCAGTCAGAAATGAACACAAGTTTTTATCGTGAACCTGATAGGTTCACGATTAGACTATGGAAGCGTTGTTTATGGGTCAGCAAGTAAGACATCCCTCAAAATGCTGGACCCAGTGCTTCATCTGGGGCTCCGGTTGGCATGTGGCGCCTTCCGGACTAGCCCGGCCGAAAGCCTCTATGTGGAGTGTAATAAGTGGAACCTACAACGTCAGCGAGCATACACAGATCTCCTTTTCGCTTTTAAAATTTCATCTATGCCACAACATCCTTTTAAATCGGCTTTTCATGATACGTCTATGACTGCACTACTCCTAAACCGACCATCGTTCTCTGCGCCCTTCTCTTACAGAGTTAGAGAGGAAGCGTCAGAGCTTTCTGTCTCCTTTTTAGACACCATAAAAAGTTCTCAAACAGATTTTATAGCACCATGGCATCTCCGCCCTGTATCATGCGACACATCCTTCACACATGTAGATAAAAACCGAGCTCCCACATGTGCAATTCTGCAGCACTTCTTGTATTTGCTGCACAAGTATCAATTTTCTGAATTTTATACGGACGCCTCTAAAACTGCCACCTCTGTGTCCTGCGCGGCGCATGGGCCCGGCCTTAATGTCACCAGAACTCTTAACAGTAATACCAGTATCTTTACGGCAGAGGCTTATGGTGTACTAATTGTTGTTAATCATATCCTTCAAAGTCACATCCCACAATCCATTATATATACAGACTCTCTCAGTGTCGTGCGGGCGTTGTCGTCAACAAAGTCTTCAAAAAATCACGTTGTAAATCTAATAGTCAAGGGTATTATGTCTGTGTATGTCCACAAATTTGAACTACTCCTTTGCTGGGTCCCTGGCCACTGTGGTATAGCCGGGAACGAAGCAGCGGATCGAATGGCCGCTGCTGCTACACTCTCGAATACAGTAGACATAACCACATTACCCTACACCGACGTGAAACCACACATCAGACAACAACTTCGCAAAACATGGCAAACACAAACAAACAGACAACAAGTTACACGTAATAAAACCACACTTGGGACCATACACCACCGACACACGCAATAGATACACTGAAGTCGCCTTGGCTAGATTACGGATAGGGCACACTCACGCAACGCGCTCTCACCTGCTCACTGGATCTCCAAGACCTCTGTGCAGCAGGTGCGGAGAGGCCCTATCCGTGATCCACGTCCTCATAGAATGTAAGGCACTCGACACTACACGACGCAAACACTTCCCTCAACTACACACACGACATATTCCACCACACCCATCATACTTCTTAGGAGATGATGCCATGTTTTCTGTTCAGCGCACGTTTAAGTTCCTATCAGAAGTTCACTTTTTACAACTCATCTCATACCACCCATTGCTTTACCCCTGGTTCTATACACCAGCCACCTTATTTATTTTTTAACCACTCTTGTTCTTCACCCTGGCCCTTTACACCAGCCGTACTCATAGTTTTTAGGGGGTCGGCACATACCCACGAAGAAGAGGAGTGTTGATGTGTCCCGCTCCTGCTTTTTTGATGGTTCTGGAGTAGAATATGCGGTAATATGATGCGGATTTAGTGCTCATCGAACGCAGAAACTGTTCCGGTCCACGCAGAGATAAACATTTTGTCGGTGAGTGGACTTTTCGGCCATTTACGACTGTTTTTCGCGAAGGCCACGCCGGAGCGCAGATAACCCTAACGCCGACGGCCGCTCCTGGGCCTAAGCGGCAGCGCTCCGAGACCATGCCCGAGGTGGAAATGGTAGAGGGGGTGGATATTTCCCCCGAAGAAGTCAACTGTCCAGGATGGCGTACGTCACTATCAAAGAAGAGGAAATCCCGCCCCGAGCTCCCATCCTCGGCGGACTCTTCACCTTCAAGTACAAACAGCTCGGTAAGCCGCCGCACGCCCGACCCGCGTAGCACTGCAAGGCGATTGGCTGCAGCCTCGCGGCTCCCACGCTTACCAAGGGGCCAAGTTCGTGTTATTATTCGTCCCAGGGACGGAATTGATGTGAAGAAAATGAGCCTGTACGCAGTCATGAGAGCCCTGACGACGGCGGCGAAAATCACTGAGGAAGCCTGCAAGCAAGACCTGCTGTGTCCTAACCCGATGCAAAATATTTATGTACTAACGACGCCGGCTGTAAAAACGCGGAGGCATACGCCAAGGTAAACCAAATAATCCTCGGCACCAAGAAACATGCTATTGCTGCTTACGTAGCTGCGCCCGAAAACACGTGCAAAGGGGTCGTCCGCAACATCGACGCGCACCTCACGGACATTCAACTTAAGGAGCTTTTCGTCACCGAAAGAAATCCGTCGATCCTCGAGGCCAAGCGTATCAAGACCTCTACGACTGTCGTGCTCCTCTTTGAGGGCATGCGGGTGCCGAGGTATGTCGTCTTTGGCATGTGCCTCGTCAAGTGCTCTCTTTACAAGCGTCAAGTGGACGTGTGCTACTCGTGCGGCAAGCCGGGTCACCGAGCCGACGTCTGCATCAACCCCAAGCGGGATAATTGCAGGGGCTGCGGAGCCGAAAACCCGGGTGAAGATCACAACTGTAGACCGAAGTGCGGCCTGTGCGGTGGCGGCCACGTCACCGGCGACAAGAGCTGCAAGCAAAAATTCCAAGTGCCTTTCCTCGTGCGTCAGCGCCGACGTCAGAGGAGCCGGGAGCGCAAACACCAGCGGTTGCAATCGCGACACCGCTCCGGTGGCGGCGATGACTTCAACCACCAGGCGGGCGCCGGTGGCCTCCGCAGCGCCCTCAAGGGAGGGGCGCGCTCGCCCAGTAACAGCGGCGGCAGTTCGAATGTCGACGCCAGTTCGAGCAGGTCGCAATCCAGGATGCGATCCCGTTCCGGTGCCAGGCGGAGCCGTTCGAGCCATCGGTCGCAGTCCCGGAGCCTACGCGGTTCGAGCAGGTCGCAGTCCAGGAGACGATCGAGATCCGGACGTGACCGTTCCAGCCAGCAGGTTCGTCTGCAGTCTCCCTCCTGGGCTGATCGAGTCCAGGGCGGGCGGAAAACGCCGCCAACGTCGTCGACGAACGCCCAGGTAACGCCTAGGGCACTGCCAGAGCATATCAATAACAGGATAGACGAAGTATTGAGGGAAAACAAAGAAATTAAGGAGCAGCTCGATCAGCTCACACATGCTATCACCAATATGGCCGAGGAAAACATGAGACTTAGAGCCGAGAACGCCTCGCTTAAAACAGAGAGAGATCAGCTACAGTCGCAGAGGGGAACGACCCCATCGCGCAGCACCAAGCGTAGAATGTCTCCGTGCTCTCGGGGGGCCGAGGGGGAAGACAAACTTGAGGCCGTCATGCAAGCCTTGAGAAGGCAATCCGAAGACCTCAATGCAATATTCCAACGTATGGCCACGATGGAGAGTACCATAGCGGCACATATACCAACTAATGCTGCACAATCTAACGGAGCAACAGGATTACCTCACTCGACGATATGCCCAAACCCAAACGGACCCTGCAATGGCCAGTAAAACAAAGAACTTTCACATCTGGCAGTGGAACTGCGCTAGTTTCAAGCAAAGAAGAGCCACATTACAGCAATATTTAGAATCGCAACCCGAGAAACCCCAGGTAATCCTCCTACAAGAAACGCTCTGCGAAACCCTTACAATTCCAGGATATCGAGTCGTCGCGGCTAGAGAGCAAGGAAAGAGAGGACTTGCCACGCTCGTATCTACGCAAGTTTCATTCCAAGAGCACGTGCTCAAAATCAATTCGGCCAAGCTCGAACACATCATGATCGAAATTGTCCCCAATGTCAAGTGGAGCGCACGGCTTTTCATTCTCAACGTTTACGACTCCCCGTCTGACTATAAACAACCTTTCAACACGTTAATCTCCAAGGCTGCAACGCTAGCGAGGGACGTCCCCATTGTTATGGCAGGGGATTTCAACGCGGCGCACGAGGCCTGGGGTTACCAGAAAACAACGGTGCAAAAGAAGGGTTCTAGGCTCCTACAGGCGGTCACGGACTGCTCGTTTAACTTGATCACGGACCCCCAATTCCCTACGCGGATTGGGACGTCCGTGACAAGAGATACAACACCGGACCTAACCTTCATAAAGAACATTCAAGAAGCGACCTGGCGCAATACCCTAGAGAACTTAGGCAGTGACCATTACATCTTGGCCACTACCCTTCAGATGGAAGCGCAAAAGCCCAGGCAACACAAAATCGTTGATTGGGACAATTTCGCAGGATCCGTAAGGAAGACCAAACCGAATACAAGACACTGCAGGATCTTCTCGACAGGCTTAAGACGGATGTCGCGGCCGCCACCAAAACCGTCGAAGCCCCACCAAATATCACGCAGATGGACGCCAGACTCGCGAATCTGCTTGAAGCAAGAAATTCAATTCAAGCAAGATGGCGCAAGCAACGACTCAATAGACGACTGAGGAAGAAGACTGCGGAACTCAACCGCAAGATAGAGGAACACACACTCACACTCAATACTCAGAAATGGGACGAGATCTGCGCCCTCACAGACGGTCGCATGCGTATGGGTGGGAAGTGGAATCTACTCAAGAAGCTCATCGACGACAAACAGTGTAAAGGCAATCAACAACTCGCACTCGACAAACTCATGCACAACCTGCGAACGTCGGGCATGACGGACGAAAATATTTTCGATAAATTAGCTAGCATCTACCTCTCTGTGGGTCAGAGCTCAGACCAAGACTACCCCGAATACCAAGGAGAAGAGAACGAGGTTCTTGACGGCGCCATCACGGAGCAGGACGTCTGGGCGGCTCTGCAGGAGCTGAACAGCCGTTCTGCCCCGGGGCCTGATGGTGTCACGAACCACATGCTGCGTAACCTCGACGCCAAATCGGTCAAGACCCTCACGGAAGAAGCGAACAAGGTCTGGACAACTGGCCAAGTTCCCAAAAGCTGGAAAGAAGCAACGGTCGTCATGATTCCCAAACCGGGTAAGCCCCTAGAGCCCGAGAACATGAGACCGATCTCGCTGACCTCTTGTGTCGGCAAAGTCGTTGAACGCGTGGTCAATGCAAGGATCTCACGTCACATCGAGCAAGAAGAGATCTTCCCGCACAACATGGTCGGCTTTAGACCCGGACTGTCCACGCAAGACGTCATGTTGCTTCTGAAGAACCAAGTCCTGGAAGTGTATTCGAGAGATGTCAGGGGAATCCTAGCCCTCGACCTCACAAAAGCCTTCGACACGATTCGTCACCAATACGTGTTGAAGATGATATCGAAACTTAACCTCGGCAGAAACTTTCACTCATACATAAGATCCTTCCTCAGGGACCGCACGGCCTTCTTCAAACTCGGCCAGGTGCGGTCGAAGGAGTACGGACTCGGTCCGAGGGGCACCCCGCAGGGAGCAGTACTGTCTCCGCTGCTTTTCAATCTCGTTATGCGGGACTTGTCCCTCGAGCTGGGACGTATCCCCGGAATCAATCACGCTCTGTATGCGGACGACATCACGGTCTGGAGCCGTGGTGGTTCGGAAGCTCAGACGGAAGAAGCCCTGCAAACGGCGCTAGACATCACAGAAGAGTACCTTCAGGACACGGGACTAAAACTGTCGCCGGGCAAGTCGGAACTCCTGTTATACCGGTCCAACCGTAAGGGCGGAGCGGGGCAACCGCACCCCAATCAAGCGGCCATCGAGCTGTGCACGAGAGACGGCTCCGTCATACCGAAGGTTGATGTCATAAGGATACTCGGTATGCTCATTCAAAGTCGAGGGAACAACACCAAGACCATCGAGAACCTGACCAGTAAAACGGAAGCGACGATCCGACTCATGATGCGCGTCTCCAACCGCAGGGGTGGCCTCTCCGAGCGCAACCTCCTGCGACTGTACAGCGCCTTCCTAATGAGCCACATTAACTACGTGGCGGGTGCCCTCGACTGGTCCCGCACAGAAGAGAGTAAAGTCGATACGCTCATGAGGAAGAGCATAAAGAGGGTGCTCGGTATCCCCTTATCCGCAAGCACGGAAAAGTTGGAACAACTCGGCATCCACAATTCACTGGTCGAAATCGCAGAAGCGCAAAGAACCGCGCAAGAACAGAGGCTGCTTTCCACCAAGGCCGGCAGGAAGATTCTTGGAGACATCGGCTACCTGAACGAAGATTTTGTGGATCACACTGCACAGATCCCCGCAACGGTGAAGGAAACGTTCCAGGTAGACCCGTTACCGAGGAATGTACATCCCCAATATAACGAGGGGAGAAGGCGAGCCAGGGCCCGAACCATCTTACAGCTCGCAAATACAGGATCGGCCAAAGCTCTGTTCGTCGATGTCGCCCAGTACGACCGCTCGGGCAGGTTTGGCATGGCAGCGGTGGATGTCAAAGGAAACCTCGTCACCTCGGCGTCCTTCTATGCACCAAAGGCCACTACGGCCGAACAAATCGCCTTATCTATCGCCATGACGGAAACCCGGTTTAAGCAAATCTACACGGACTCCCGCTCGGCGGCAAGAGCCTTCCTCAAAGGAACTATTGCCAAAGAGGCAGCCAGGATTCTACAGGGAAGAAAACAAGAGACGTTCCATAACATCACATGGTTCCCGGCCCACATGGGCCACGGAGTCCACGACACCCTCCCCAACGCCAACGAGTTCGCTCACGATCGCGCGCGAGAAACCGTCTGCCGCGGCGATCGAACAGGCCGAGCTCCCGAGGCCCCCAGAGAGTTCCGAGACGCATTACTCACGTTCAACGAGGTAGTCACACACTACCAACTTACGCGAAGAACACTCCCGCTGGCCCACCCTGCTCTCACACACCCACAGTCAGCAGCCTTTAGAATGCTTCAGACCTGTTCCTTCCCAACCAGGAGCCGGTTTAGCTTATTTCACCCGGAAATTGACCCTCACTGTCCTCTCTGCGACGCAGCTTACTGTAACTTAGACCATATGCTATGGCAGTGCCCGGCGTTACAAGAGGACGCCGAACTCATAACAGAGGAAGAATGGACCATGGCGCTCCACAGCGAAGATTACTACACACAACTCCGGGCTGTCCAGAAGGCCTGCGTTAGGGCGGAGGCCCTAAACCTCCCGCCACCCGCGCAGGTGCGGCCCGCGTCTACTCTAGACGGTCCTCTGGGCCGCTAGGTTTGACCTTCCGGACCTAATAAAGTTCAATGTCTGTCTGTCTGTCATAGTTTTTAACTGATTTTATTTCGTGTTGTCTCCTCATCAAATAACTTTCTGTTTGGCGCTCTTTGCCCGTGTCGGCCTTGCGCCAATAAAATCAAACCATCATCAATTCGAAACGTGTGCGCCGTCAAGAAGACCTATACACAGTTTTTCATGGTTTCACCGATAAGCATTTTAGCTTCGCCCCTCTCATCATCATTCAAACATCGTGGAGATTGCAGGTTTTTTTTCTGTCGAATGAGCTTGCTCCTGCCGGCCGCGGAGTGCTGGTAATTTTTTCCTTCCCAAATTGCGTGGCCTGACCCTGTCAGCACTCCCCTCACTGCTGTGAACTCGCAAAGTTGAAGGCCTTTTCTATCCTTATCACCAGTCCCTGCCGGCCTACAGTGAACTTTCTTGCAATGCATTATTTTGTTGGGGAGGGGGGGACAAGAAACTTCCTTTTGTATATCATAAATTTGTGCCCAGTTGCTGCGCCAAAAGCTGCCTTAGCAGCTTGACGATGCCCAGCACACCGCTACGTGGCAGTAAGGGCCGACAACAACACAGAAAAAATAACAGAACATGATATACATACATCCAATATATGTTTTTGCAAACAAAAGCGTAAATCCGATGAAACCGTCTTTCAATTCAATGGCAGGTTACATACATTGGTAGGCGGGTTGTGCTTTTGGATGTAAATTATTCAAAATCAATCCCAAACTGCAAAACATTAGAGGCAAGAAATAAAAACCAAGCAGCACATTTGCAACTTGCAGAGAGCAAAAAACTAAAAAAGTCTGCAGCTGTCATGATAATTAGAAATTTGTCTACATGGTCAAAAATTATTTTCGGAATTCCCAAAAATAAAGTTTGCCGTGTGCTTATAGCTGTTTAGAACAGAAGGGAGATTGTGTTGTAGCGATTGTAATTGAGAATTGTTTCTGAAATGCGGGATGAACCAAGCATCAGAACTGCGGGTGGTAGCCAAGTTTCAGCTTTGTCGCAAAGAAGCCAGGCGAGTAATAATAGTCTCTATTGCGGGGGGGGGGGGGGGGGTTAATGAAAAGTTGCACAAAATTCGATATACATGTGGTCTCCTTTCACAATGTTGTACATGGGAAATATATTTCCATATGCTGTCTACATGAGCATACCAACTAAGGTGAGCAGAAAAAATGACGCCAAGAATTTGATGCTGAGACACTAAGTCAATTTTGCTAACCGCATATACAAGCGAATGTTGTAATTTATTTGGTTTATTTCTTGCTCTGAAAATAATTGCTTTTCGTATCACTGTAATAACTTTTATTCTATTTAATGCGACCATATTTGGAGCTTCTCTAGCACGTCATTACATTAGGCAATTAAGTTATTTTTGTATTTTTGTCTGAAGGTAATACGGTGCTGTCATCCGCTTATGTGATAAATTTAGCTGTTGTATATACCAAAACAATATCACTAATATAGGCATTAAAGAGCAGTGGTCCCAATACGCTCCCTTGAGGCACAGCGGTTGTTATCGATAAAAACGATGATCGGAAGGGACCTATGCATACACACTGATTCCTATGCTTAAGTATGACAGGAGTAGTTCAAGTGGTCCACCTCTAATTCCAAAGGACGAGAGTTTATTAATCGGTATGTTATGATTAAGGCAATCAAATGCCTCGGTAAAATCTATGCATCACCCCAAAGTGTAAATATTATTATCTATTATTATATATTTATTGCATTTCACCTCGCATATCATATTTACATACATACTCTCTCTCATTTCTGATTATTATTGGTCATCCATCCGATTAGCCTAGAAAGCCCCCGCACGGGGCACCTTGAGTAATCTTGGTGACGGTACTGGCGATACCGTGGACCCCGAGCCCCCCAACATAAGCTGTGTCCTACCGTGGTGATGTGTTTTTAAGGTGAAGGCTAGAAACCTCTAACGGTGGCCGTCGGAGCCGTGGTCAAGCTCCGGCCGATGGGCTCCCTGCCTGTCTACCAGGCAGGGAGCTCCGGGACCTCTTTGACTACCAGTGTAAGGTCAAAGGAGAAAGTACCCCCGTCTCCCTGCTTTTCAATGTATCATATGGCATTTTCTAAACCCCCCCCCCCCCCCAGACGTGATCGGCCCCCGAAAAGGGGCCGCACCGAAGTTTCTTTTCCTCCTTTGCAATCGATCTCTCCCCCAAAGCCTGATAATTTCTCGCGGTTTCTGATCATGGAATCCGTTGACAAGACAAAGCCCATCACGTCCCAGTCTGTGTTTCTAATCTCCAAGTTTCTTGAAAGCCTTATCGGAAAGTCGTACAAGGCTAAGAAACTCACAACGGGAGAAGTTTTGATAGAAGTAGAAAACAAGCAACAATCCTCTAACCTCCTCAAGCAAACGCGCATGGTAGATGTTGACATCAAGATCACGCCCCATCGCAGCCTCAATAGCTGCCAGGGCGTGATCTCTGATCGGGATCTAATGAACGAGACTGAAGCAGATCTGCTCGAGGGCCTCCGAGATCAGGGCGTGACAGCAGTGAGGTGAATCACCATACGCCGAAATGATGAAATAATTCCAACCAAGCACATAATCTTGACACTTGACCGCTCTAACCTTCCTGAGTCGGTCAACGCAGGCTTCTTGAGATGTCCAATCCGACCCTACGTGCCGAACCCACGCCGCTGTTTCAAGTGTCAGCGGTTTGGGCACGGCACAACGTCTTGTCGTGGTAAATTGACGTGCGCAAAATGTGCAGCACATGATCATCAAACTGACAATTGTAAATCCGTGAACTTCACCTGTGCCAACTGCCAGGGACCACACGCTGCCTATTCTAGGAGCTGTGAAAAATTCAAAGAAGGAAAACAGATGATTGCCTTGAAAGTCAACGAAAACATCACCTTCCCAGAGGCACGGAAGAGGTTCGCCTCCTTCCCTCTGGGCAGGTACGCCGACGCAGCTCGCCGGGGGGCGGAGCGGCGTCTGGTTTCGGCGGGGACCCAGTACCGCGAGTCGGACTTGGTCCCGCCACCGCCCCCCCCCCCCCTGGGTTGCCTATGGCAGCCCAATCCACCTCCGCACCGCTCGCTCACCCAGCAGCGGCTGTGGTGGCAACGTCTGTTGGGGATGCCGCTGCATCCACTGCTTCCTCTCCACCGGCCCAAAGCACACGCATGGGCACGGAGATGGAGACGGAGGCAGTCGCAGCGACCCCCTCCCCCGCCTCACTGCCTGCGCCATCTGTGGTGCTCCCCACGCCTTCGGCACTGGCAGCGCAGGCGAAGAACACCCGAAAGGGTTCAACGTCAAGGGGGCCCAGTCCGCTGGGCACCCCTTTGCCTTCAGATGACGACATGGACGTCGAGCCCTTCCGGCTTTCATCGCAGTGAAAGGAACGGGCTGCGACGTCCAGGTCAGTAGAGAAGGCCAGAAAACCCCTTCCAAGAGTCCAAGCCCCGAAAGACCCTACATAAATAGTCACACTCCAGTAGCTCTGAACACATAATAATGGGAAGAGAAAACATAATACAATAGAACTGCAGAGGCCTTCTGAATAATCTTGATGATGTATACCAAATACTGCATGCTTATCAGCCAAGTGTAATGTGTGTTCAGGAAACACATTTGAATTCTAAACACACAAATTTCTTGAACAGTTACTTGATATATAGAAAGGACAGGGATGGCTGCACGCACTCTTCTGGGGGTGTGGCCATAATTGCCCGGAAATCTTTAGCATGCCACCCTGTCACTCTGAATACTGTCCTTGAGGCTGTGGCAATTCGAACAATAATATTTAATAGGTTGATAACGGTATGCTCCATATACATTCCTCCTGATGTTTCACTTTTAAGCTCTGACTTCGAGGCGCTGGTTGACCAGCTGCCCGAACCATACATCTTAACAGGCGACCTTAATGCTCACAATTCTTTATGGGGCTCTTCTCGTACGGATGCCCGGGGTCGCCTGATAGAGAGGTTTCTTACATCCTCTGGAGCATGTCTTTTCAACAATAAACAGCCTACATACCATAACATAGAACACAACACATACTCATGTCTTGACTTGGCGATTGGCTCAGCAGTTCTCTTTCCTCTCCTCGAGTGGGGTGTGGGCACTGACCCATACGGTAGTGACCACTTCCCCACCTCACTCACATACATAGGTAAAGGCCCATGCAGTCTATCTTCCCATAATAGGTTCAATGAAGCACGAGCTAAGTGGAATACATTTACAGAGACATCCAAACTACATCACACATCCATAGGACACCTAAACGTCGAATAAGCTACCCAACTCCTCACGGCGCACATCCTCGACGCCGCCGAAAAGTCCATTCCCCACGCCTCTGGTGCCCCGCGCAACCAGCGGAGGCCGTGTTGGAATGAGGACTGTAGGCGGGCGCGAGAGGCCCAGAACAAGGCGTGGGGTATCCTTCGTCGGTACCCCACGTCGGGAAACCTCCTCTTGTTCAAACGGGCCAAGGCGTTAGGAAAACGTGTGCGCCGTGAGGCAAAACGAGAGAGTTGGCGTTCCTTCATAACATCAATAAACTCATACACAGACACACGGAAAGTATGGACGAGAATACTGAAACTCAAAGGACAACAAGCACACAGCCTGCCTCTGGTCAGCACAACAGGGGACACACTCGAAGACCAGGCTGACACACTCGCACAACACTTTCAATACGTTTCTAGTTCAGCACACTACACGAACACTTTCATGAAACACAAACAAACGGCCGAAAAGAAGCCTATACTAGATAACAATAGGTCATCATCTTCTTATAACTCAGAGTTTTCACTGCATGAGCTGAGGGCTGCTTTGAGCACGTGTAAACCCTCAGCTCCAGGCCCAGACAACATTACATACACAATGATACAACACCTGCACGCAGACACTCTTCTAACACTCTTACACCTATATAACAAGGTATGGCTTTCGGGGAACGTTCTACAATCTTGGAGGGAGGCCATTGTAGTGGCTTTCTTGAAGGAGGGAAAGGACCCGTCGTCCCCCTCAAGTTACCGTCCTATTGCCCTGACGAGCTGCATGTGCAAGCTCTTCGAGAAGATGATAAATCGCAGGCTCGTGTACTTCCTTGAGTACAACGGTCTTCTCGAGAGCTGCCAGGCAGGCTTCAGGGTGGGGCGATCCACGAATGATCAACTGGTTGCACTTGACTCATACATCAAGGATGCCTTCGTACATAAGCAGTACTGTTTAACTGTCTTTTTCGACCTCGAGAAGGCCTACGACACCGCTTGGCGTTATGGGATCCTTAGTGACCTCAGGTCATTCGGCGTTTCGGGTAATATTTTGAACACCCTTGTTAGTTATTTGTCAGAGAGAACGTTCAGAGTAAGAGTTGGTTGTGCACTTTCAAAGGTTCACGTCCAAGAAAATGGCGTGCCGCAAGGTGGCGTGTTGAGTTGCACCCTCTTCATAGTAAAGATGAACTCTCTTGGAAAGGCACTGCCACCAACAATCTCTTATTCTATGTATGTAGACGACGTGCAAATATCTTTCAAATCATGTAATATGTCAATGTGCGAACGTCAAGTCCAGCTTGGTGTCAAGAAGCTTGCCGGCTGGGCAGACAAGAATGGGTTTAAATTGAATCCTGCAAAAAGCTCCTGCGTTGTGTTCTCCAGGAAGCGCGGGGTCCATCCGGACCCAGACATTTCTCTTAATGGCGTGTCGCTTCCTGTGAATAAGGAGCACAAGTTCTTAGGTGTGGTGTTTGATCACAAACTCACATTCATTCCCCACATCAAGGAACTTAAAAATAAATGTCTCAAAACAATGAATATACTTAAGGTTCTCTCCCACCAATCCTATGGTTCCGACAAAGAACTCTTGCTTCGCTTGTATACTGCTTTGGTTGGGTCTCGTTTGGACTATGGCAGTGTGGTGTATGGGTCGGCGACTAAGACAGCCTTGCGAATTCTTGACCCAGTTCTACACCTGGGCCTTCGTCCTTCGTCGGGTGCTTTCCGCACTAGCCCTGCTGAGAGTCTTTATGTTGAGTGTAATAAGTGGAGCCTTGAGAACCAACGAGCATACATGGACTTGCTTTATGCTTTTAAAATTTCATCGCTGAATAATCATCCTTTTTATCCTGTCTTTAACGACACATCCACATCTCTGCTCTTTGTAAATCGCCCATCCGTTCCTCTGCCCTTTTCACTTAGAGTGAAAGAGCGAGCCTCGGATCTCAGTGCTTCGTTTTTAGATGTGTACAGGTCATCCTTTTCAAACAGTTTACCGCCTTGGCAAGTTCGTCCTGTGTCGTGCGACCTTTCTTTTATGAAACTTGACAAAAATCGGGTACCGCGAGCTGCAATACTGCAGCACTTTCTGTCTCTGCAGTTTAAATACCCACTTGCAGAATTTTACAGTGACGCGTCTAAAACCTCCACCATGGTCTCCTGCGCTGCTCATGGTCCGGATTTCAGTGCAGCCAGAACCATGAGCGTCCATACAACAATTTTTTCAGCAGAAGCATATGGAATTTTACTGATTGTACGACACATACTTGAAAATCATATTCCAAAGTCTATCATCTACACAGATTCCTTGAGTGTTGTTCGCGCACTGTCATCGCATACACCCCCCAAAAACCACATAGTTAATCTTGTATTTAACACTATCATGTCTGTGTATGCGCAGAAGCATCAGCTGCTCCTCTGCTGGGTCCCAGGACACGCTGGGATCGCTGGAAATGAGTTGGCAGACGAGAGGGCAGCTGCTGCTGCACTCAGGAACACTGTAGACATAACAACCGTACCATATACAGACCTCAAGCCACACATAAGACAACACTTGCGTAGAACATGGCAAGCACACTGGAGTGAACAGACAGACAACAAGTTACACGCTATAAAACCACGCTTGGGACCATACACCACTGACACACGCAACAGACACACAGAAGTCGCCTTGGGTAGGCTGCAGATAGGGCACACCCATGCAACGCACTCGTATCTGCTGACGGGATCTTCTAGACCCCAGTGCAGCAGGTGCGCAGAGGCCCTATCCGTAGTGCACATACTAATCACATGCAAGGCACTTCACACAACACGACACAAACACTTCAGAGAACTCTACAGACAACATATTCCCCTACATCCATCGTTTTTCCTAGGTGATGATGCCATTGTTTCCGTGAAACGTGTGTTTGAGTATTTGTCCGACGTCAAGTTTTTAAACCTCATTTCCTATCACGCATCATGAAATCTGGCCCGATACACCAGCCATGCTCATTGTCGTGTTGTGATTTTACTTTTGTTTTTGCTGATTTTACTTAGTGTTTAAGGTTTAACTGCTATCATCGACTATTGTTTTGGCGCTCTTTGCCCCAGTTGGCCTTGCGCCATAAACATCCAACGATCATCATCATTAGCCTAGAAAGCACGCCTTGCAGCTTTAGACACCAAGCGGGCCGCACGTCCATGTTTCGTCCGTATAATCACGTGGCTGCATTATGGCTCACTCATGTTTATGTAAGCGTCACAGACGTCCGCGTGCCGAACGGTATGGGAATGATAACAGTGTATATTCCGTATAGTAAACGCAGCCACCAGCTACGTAATAACTTGCTGTCAGATAAGTGCTTAGTCTGTTGATTGAAATCCGCTTTCGGGGCACAAAAGGTGCTCCGGGCTGGTTTTAGTTTCTGTGGAAGCTTGCTAACCGGTGGCTACAGATCCTTGGGGACTCAACCCAAGTGAGGAATTTTACAACACCGCTCAGTTTGCGTGGCAATGAATGCAGTGACACAAAAGGGACACACAATAATAAAAAAAACCAGCATGAGCTCTGTCTAGCAAACAAGTACTCATTCGAAGGAAAATGCCTCTTACGTACAAAGTACAAAACAGCACATATGAGCGTTTACGAGCATGTGTCGAAGAGTAAAACCTCCAAAGGGCTAACCACAACGACGTGGGTTCAATTCCCGTCCGCGTCGGCCGCTGTTCTGATGAAGGCCAAAAGAAAAAAAACGCGCTTGTGTACGACATTTCGGCGCACGTTAAAGATCCCCCGGTGGTCAAAAAAATCCGCAGCCCTACGCTAGGGCGCGCCTCTTGGCCTGGGTTGCGTGGGCGCATCAATACCTACAATCAACCAAACCAGAGCATTCAAAAGAAGGTATCCAGATCGGACGCGTGTCAATTATGTGAATCAAAAACGCGTCTTCGCATCTATCTGAAGAGGCAATTTCACTTTTATTGAACATAAAAGGGAGGGAAAGAATTAGGAGATTGTAATGAAACCAATGTCCGATTCCTAGGACGCCATCTTTATTCTCTCAGAACGAGCTCCCCCGCTTCTTTTTTCTTTTCCAATCGGCCGCCGTCCTCTACGCTTCACTGGCAGATTGGCGGTGACCTCATTCGCAGCTTCTCCTTGACAAAGCTTCGCGCCTTCATACTCGGCCACGCTGTGATGAGGCGCACCCAAAAACTGTGTGTCTTGTCCACTGGGCCTGGCTCGAGTGTCCACCCATGAGCAGGTGAAATTCCCGTTGTACATTTCCTGCCTTTGAATGCTTCTCACGGTTCGGTTCAGGTCTTCCTTTCTAGCTCCTGCCGGAGCTACAAGTTTTTCTGTTGGCGAGTGAGATGTCGCTATTTTCGGGCTGATGTCCTTTGTGATGAAGAGGCACGTGACACGCTCTTTGCAGTAGGATTCCTTGACGATGGGCTTGCCGCGGTTGATGATCTGGTCGTTTCTTTCTTTGCTGAGTGACTCTGCATTTGCTTCAGCGTTCATGCCTTCTGAAGGTTCGTCGTCGTCAGCTTCAACAACCGCCGCTGAAATGTGCTGGTTTGTGACAGGTGCATCCTTCTGTGGTTCGTGCTTTTCGCCACCCAGTTGGATGTTTCGCTGCTTTCTACATTTTCCCGGCATGTCGTTGTGTTCAGCTTCACCGGCCTTAGCCATCTCGATCGTCTTGTCGCGTTCTGGTGGGGACAACAAGCGCTCAGTGAGGTTGTTGAAGTAGCACGTTGCAGTGGGCGCAAAGTGATCTTCCGCCATCACCTTGGTGGTGTTGAAGTGCTCCAGGGAACTTCCGGGCGTCATGTCATTCTGGTTCGAGGGTGCGGGCTTCAAGATGCCCACAAAGTTGTAGAATCCGCCCTCACATAGCGGACTCGGGGTGACGGGCGGGGGCATTGACGCAATGGGCCGCTGCTCATGCGGACTGTGGTTGAGGGACTGTGGTGATTGGCTCTCCGTCCGCGACAAACTCTCCGAACCTTCTTTGGGAGCCGAAGGTGGCTCATCTTTAAGGAAGGCCTGCATCGGCAAGGAGGAAACTATCGGCTGGTTACAGGCCTGGTACGGAGACTCGGCACACGTGGCTCCTTCACCAGTCACAATTGGAGTCACCTTGGTGGTTGCCTCCCCCTCCTCTACCACTATCATACCATTCAATTGAGGACCAGGGCCACGGTACTCCTCCGGGGTCTGCACCGATGTCTGTAGGTGAGATTCCTGTGGCTGCCGGGTTGCACGGTGCTGCAATTCTGCAGCGACGCGAATAACGTCATGCAGGCCTAAATGCGGTGGCTGCCCCGCCAAGATTGCAGCATGGAATGAGTCAGCCAGGCCATTGACAATGTACTTTTTCGCGGCAGGAGACGGCCAGTCAAGGTTCAAGCATTTGAGCAGGTATAGCTTTTCGTATACGTAGGTGACAACGTTTTCGCCAGGGCCCTGGCGTCGGGCACACATCTGCATGAAGCGGTGACCGTAAGTTCCGCGCAAATCACCAAACGCGGAAATTAATAAACCGCTCCAGGTTGCCCAAGTCGAATGCGAGTCACCTTCGCACAGGTGCCATGCTCGGGAGGTATCACGTAGGCGTTCTTCTGCAAACGACCATTTGACGTGTTCAGGCCATGCGAGGTAAGCGGCAATGGCGTCGATCCCTTGTACCCACCGAACAGCATCGTCCTGGAAACCTCGGAATACCGGGACGACGTCCATGCGGGTGGGGGATAACGTGCTGCAAGGGACTGTGTATCCCGGACCGGGAATGACGTCGAGAAGCCGCTGACACGCCTCTGTGAGGGCCTGGGCAGGACAAAAAAGTGCGGCTGGTGGTCAGAGCAGTAGTAGTCATTGCGAAAAATTCGTCACACACGGGGAAGAGTTCAAAGTCTGCTGAAAATACGGCGCGAACGGCGGACGCAGCGGCGAGTCAAGAAGTCGGCCGCTGGGGAAGGTCGCGCCCAAGGCTGGCTCGCCTGGTGCTGGGCTGTCCTCGAGTTCGGCGCTCGTGCCGGTACAGCGGCCCCACCGATAAACTCGGGCAGCAGGGCTGGAAGACGTGCAAGGCCTTCGCCGCTGCTGAGGGCTATCCCTGCGGCTGGATCGCCGCGAGCGAGAGCAGGTCCGAAGGCTGGGTCGCCTCAGGCTTGAAGACTGGTCGGCTGCGCCACTTGTAATGAAACCAATGTCCGATTACTAGGACGCCGTGTTTATTCTCTCAGAACGAGCTCCCCCGCTTCTTCTTTCTTCTTTTCCAATCGGCCGCCGTCCTCTTCGCTTTGCTAGCAGATTGGCCACTGACCTCATTTGCAGCTTCTCCTTGACAAAGCATCGCGCCTTCAGAAGAGTTATTCGCAAGCTTCTCAATTCACAGCGGTGGGAGGCACCGGCACTGGGAAGCCCGTGTCCAATGACTGTCTTATGGGATCAAGCCCAGATTCATATCGTAATTTTGTGCGCTTCGGGGATTTTCTTTAACAAGCTGACTTTAATACGCAAAGGCGACTCCTTTGTGATAAGAAGCGCATGCGTAGTAGAAAACGTGCATTTGTAAGTGTGCGTATGCCTTTGTTTATATACGGAGATCCTTCAGATGCGTGTTCGAAAACCTCCCAGCTTCCTCTGCAAGTATGGCCGCATGAGAAAGGTATCGAGTTCACAGAAGGTATAGACCACACCACACATCCTGTTTTGTTTTTTTTGTTCTTGAAGACGCAACGTGGTCTGACTTGATTTACGCTCTTCTTCGGTAAAGGGTGAGCATAAATAAAATATCAAGTGATGCCCAGCTCTTTTTCGTCTTAGCGCCTACACCGCGTGTTTAACCTGTCGTTCGTATTCCACTGCTATTCTTGTATGCCTGTAACCGTTTTCTTATTAGGGTGCCTGTTAGAAGATATGGGGAGTCGACTCAAGCGAGCAAACAACCCCACCGAATCAGCAGGGCACAAGTGCGGGAGGGGGTGGCCGTCTGATGTGCGGCTTTCGCCTACCAGAGCGGTAAAAATGAGTCACAGCCGTGAGCGAAACAAGAGAAAAAATTATATTTGAAAGTACAAAACACTGCGCGAGCACGGGGACATGTAATGTTAGCGACAGGTAACATAGAACGAATACAAATGCGGGAAACAGTTCAAATAGAAAATGTACAATAATGAGCTCTAACCACAAATATTACAGGGTAGAAAAGTAAATTTAAACCTAAACAGTTCGATGCATGAGCGAGACAGAGTCCAACAGTATTCACGGACCGGGGCGGACAAACCACTGCTGTCGAAGGCGATTGAGCTTCCTGTGCAGCGCGGCTTCGTCGTAGGCCAGGTTGTCGAGGCGCTTACGGTGGTTTGACGCCCGGCAGTACGTTGGAGGCCTCCAGGGCGCGGGTCGCCGATGGTGGTGCACAAACTGGCAAAAGCCGCTGTTACACCACGACGTCCAAACGTAACAAGTTTGCGACAGCCCGGCTTCTTTCTTGATAACGGCGCCGGCGTGGAGAGAGAGGGCACAACACACAACGCGCCTGCCGCCATCGAGCGCACAACTTCCCTCTTTCTTCCTTCTGGAATCATGGGTGCGTCATAGCACTGGCCAAGCTGCGCTCGCCCCCTCCAAAGCGCTCGAAGCTTCGACGAAAGCTGAGCGACGGAGGTTTTATTTTTGTTGTTTTCTTGCCGAAGAGCCGGAGAGTGGGTGGAGTAACCGCCGCCCCATTCGAGGGAGTTAAAGGGTTTTCCGGAGCCAATAAAAAAGAAGTTGAATGACTCGGACTACTGGGTTACGAGAATTAGGTGCTGTACAATAATATGAAAAAGGTATACAATACTTTTAAACTGAGTTTGTGGCAGAGCCCGCAGTTTTAGAATATTAGGAAATAATATTTACAAAACTCACAAAGTCTGGTGCACGCGTCGTTCACGCTTAGCGAACAAAAGATAAAGTGCGTACTAATAACATATCAAGTACAGTACACTTGTTTTACATAATAATAATTTCACGTACATCGTTCGCGTACAGAACGAGGTTTTAGAACACATTCCTCATAAATACACAGCCTACGTAGAAAGGACAAGTTCAAGAACAATACGGTCTTTCTGAGATAACGAAGAACACAGATCAAGCTAGTCCACATGACAGAGTTCTGGTCAGTAATTACAAGTGGGAAACTTATAATTACTGTGGGAAAGTTTAAACAAGTGGGAAACTTGAAACAAGTGAGAAATATACAGAATGTAATCTAGTGCAAATGTCTAGTAGGCTCACACCCAATGAGTGTGATTTTCTACCCAAAAACAGATACAATGTACTGGTGCAATAAACATCATAATAAACTTTAGAAAATATGTTGTTCGCAAATATTAAGATGCAACCGAAAGGTTCACGAATGCCACAAGTTAACTCCAATATTACACAGCAAACGTACTGTACAATAGTGAAAGCAATGGTCACGCAAAACGGAACTAGTACGTGAATACACAGCGATACACAGCAGAGCTAGAATGGCAACATCAATGCAAACGTCGCGTACAGTACAATAGACAAATAAAGAATACATTGTTCAGGTGCAGCACACAACCTCAAGATACAACTCGGTCACACAATTCCACTTATACACGCATGAATACCTGATCTTGCATTCTGGCTATTTAACCCGTGTCCATCGGACGCTTTCTTAGCTGATCGTGCGGCACTCTTTCGTTCGAGAAAGCCCGTATCCTACTGTCGCCCGAAATGACAAACCCCTTCGCATTTCCCGCGATACCGGGCCCACAAACTTCCTTCAGTGCCTGGGCCTTCGTCAGGGGAACGTTCGAGCAGCTAGAAACTGGTTGGTGTCCCTTCCCACCTGCTCGTCTGAACAAATTGCAGTAGAGATGTTTTGGGCGCTGTTCCGCAGTGCTGGGGTCCTGCTGCCATGTGAAAAGCGGTGTGTGGCGTTAGGTGATTGAAACTGGTGTTCTTGTGCGTTCGGGTGGGCACGGCAGGATCGGTGACCGTCTCATGTTCTAGTGCATGCAATAAGTTTTTTTAAGTATGGCGTACGCTCACGTGGGCGTTCGGTACGCGTGTGGACGGGCAGGTGGACGTGCGTGGTCATGTGTGTACCAGCTGGCCGAAAGTGAACCAATTTGGGGGGTATATATTTTTGAGTTCTACAAATTGGAATTTCAGCAAAAAAGTGGCTTGGTTATAACCACTGCTCCTTTATTATTGATTGGCTTCAGATCTGGCATATCCGGAGTCGTTATGAAGCTAGCATGCTAGTGAAGCTAGCTAGTGAGCCCAATGTACAGCAACATAACGAATACCCGCAATTAGGGAAGGGTACATGTCTGAGAGAGTCGATCCCAAATTCGCCCCCAGAACAAGCACGGTAAACGACAAAATAGCGAGTGTAGCGAAATTTAATGGCTGATGCAGTTTTCACCATACTTATTTTCAATTGATATATGATTGTTTAGTGAAAACATAGACTTAATCTACTGGTAATCTCTAGCAGAATAACAAACGCAATGCGGTGTTCGCGTTAACCAGTGAAGCACTGTGGTGATGACTCGCTGATTTACAGGGCGGTTTAATGCCGTTCGTCTTTCGAAATATCGATTTAACCGTCGCTATGTAAGTATCAATATGCAATAAAGGTACGCAAGCGTTTTCCTTGTTCACATACAGAGTGTTTCGGTTAGATAGGCCAGGAACCTTTTCTTGGCTCGGCCGTCCTAGAGCACTATTATATTGGCCGTTGTAACTAAATGGAGGGAGGGGGGCAAGATGATGCGAGAAAACGTGCTGTTTAGAACGCTCTTTATCATCAAACTGCACAAAAATCGGCTGCAAAAGCCCAGACCTTCGGCTTCCGTAGTATATCTCACTTTAGCGCTATATTTAGTCAATATCTGCAAAACACGCAAGTGTTTTGTTTAAGCTCGCGGCATGCTGCGCCATAACACAAATATCACAAATCCCCATAACACAAATATCCTTCTGGTTCTAGGAATTTAGCTGTGTCGGCAACAAGTTCAACAGAACAATTGTTACTGTACAAATAGGTTGTGAACTATACGAAACATACATGCACAAAAACGCTGTGCCTCAATGTGGTATTTTCAGTTGTACGTTCTTTAGAATTAAATAACCTCAGTTGTGAAGACGTTAGCAGCATCAATTTCCACTGTAGGTACCTAAGGTATGTCTATATTATTCCAAAGGTACGCGATCTTTTTAATTCGGCAAGGCTGATACAGCTTAACCTGCTGTCGAAAACTGCCTCGCCTAAATAAAATGAACTGAGTAGAAGGAGCTTATTCAGAAGAATTTTTCACGTTGCTGGTTTGGTTGCCAAAAAAAAGGTGCAGAAGTCGACTTCCTGTTTCACGCGGCTCATATAATCCAGAACCCGTTGTGTTCTGCAGCACGTAAGGGGATTGCATATCGAAATTGAAACGGGAGTGAAATGGGATTAGAATGCCTGAGGCCGTACTGCCACATTGATCTCATTTTTTTGTATGCAAATGAACAAAACATATCAGTAAAATATGGGGGCGTGAAACAAACAAAGCGCTAACGGTACAATGGGCACAAATAAGACTATAGGGAAACTTTTATAAAAAACGGCGACAAATTTGCATAACTGCCATCTCTTTTTGTCAAAATCTTAAGATTCTGCAAGAATTTCATCGCTGCATAGCCCGTTGGAGCTGCAACCAGAAAAAGTTATTCCTCCTCTCAGTTGCATTTGACGGAGGAACTTCTATGTACGTTCTCGATTTTGTGAGAAACAGGATCGTCTTGCTCATTTCAGATTCCTGCACATGCTCCTTCTTGACGAAAATCAATCCGTCGGAACGCTCGCTGTCAGCCAACCCGTGTTGAGCGAGTCTCACTTCAAACATGCACCAGCGGCTGCGGCAGAATCGAGGGCTCAACACAAAGATGCAGACGCGACTCTGCGTAATGGCTCGGCATATGTTCTCGGTGATCGGAATGCCCGGGATGAAGTCCCTCTCGGCGACGCAAAGTCGGAACGTGAGGGGAGGCGATTCGAGTTTGGGCAGCAGAATGTTGTGAACCCAATCCGAGTCAGAGGCGTGGTAGGATACGAAAGCGTCCCATGCGTAGTTCACCACGTTCACGCTCCTCCTGTAGCCTCTGATGCCAACTTTAAGGCACAAAGATACATATACGAAGTACCAGCGGCATTTGTAAGCGCCATAAACGAGCACGGCGGCCGAAATGATACAAAGTATCCCCGGAACAGCGTACACGCGATAATAGTCCACAGCTACGCACTCTTCCTCTCTCCATGTAACGTTCCGAACATTGTATCCGTGTTGTTCCTCTGGAATCTTGCAGGCTACGCACCCCACGCACTGCACTTGGTGATTGTCAAGAAAGCTGTGGAGGTTGTTGAGGTAGCAACTGTAGCAATCCCAGGGATTGAAGTTGAGGCTCACATTCTGTATGTCGTTCAGGTCGACAAACATTTCGTTGTCCAGCACCTCCATCTCATTATGGCCAAGATCCAACCTTTTTAGTCCAGTCATCCGAGAAAATATTGGTGGCGTCCACTTCTTTATTTTGTTGTGGTTGGCGAAAAGCACTTCAGGGGAACGGTTGAGAGGTTTGTCCACACGAAGTTGTTGTATGCTGTTGAAAGATATGTCAACAATTTGCAAGGACACCAACGGAATTAGTATATTTGTGCTATCAAAGACCGTCAGGCGGTTGCGGGTCAGGTTCAACCATAATAAACCCGTAAGACCTTCCAGCGTCGCTTCATTGAGTGCTGGTATTTCGTTTGCCGTCAAAGAAAGAAGCTGCAGTTTTTCCAGGCATATAAATGGGGAGCCTAGTAGAATCTCCAGGTGGCACCTGTCCATGTGTAGCTCCTCCAAATTCGGGAAACCACATAGGTCGCGATCACGCAACCGTGTCACGTTGCTGCCACTTGCGATTAATTGCACCGCACTGCTGTTTCTATTACGGCGGGCGGGACAAAAGGTAAACTCCACTGCTGGAGGAACATTTGTGTCAGACATGTTTAGAGATGCCAGTGTTTTTAAAGAAAATATTGCTTCTGGTACACCGGGGAGCTTCGTGCCTGTCAGAGAAATTTTCTTAACAGTCGGAATGAGGTCAAAAGCGTTCGGATGAATGGTCTCAATAGGAGATTGTGAAAATTCCAGGTGCTGAATACTCTCCATGGGAGGAATATCGTTGAACGAGATGTTGTGGAAAAAACACCTGTAGAACGCGACATGCGGAACCTGGTAAAACGCGAGAAAGTGCAGAAGCTTCGTGGGGATTTTGACCACTGTTTCCTCAACCGTAATAACTGCTTCGGCGTAGCCGTTGGAAATGTCCCAGGTTATGCCATAAGAAGTTTCGATGTCTGAGGGTGACAGGGGGCACAGGTCAGCAAAGTTGTAAACGCGGAAAATGTCGCTTCGATTGACTTGCTTGCTGTCACAGATGGCGACAAATTTCCACTCGGGCTTCGCGAATGTAAAGCTAAGTGTCATCTGCAGAACGCTCTCCACAAACAGCACGGAATTGAAAACACTAAGAAATTTCATCATTTCTTCGTTCGGCAAAGTAAGTTTGTAGCTTCTCAAGAAATTGTCTGGAAAGTAGTCCCATTTCTTAAATTGTAAACGTCGGAGGGAAAAACAGACTAGGACAAGGCCCTGAGGCACGGTGCAAAGTGTACTTTCTGAAACCAGTAGATACTCCATTGACATTATCTGGTGCTCAGTAGGCTTAAAGTCGTTTGGAGCAGGGAAGGTGAGAAGAAGGCGACAATGAGCGTGAAGATGGCCGTTTTCAAAGCTGAGCTTGCACTTCTCCAAGAATTTAGGGGTGACTGTCGTCAGGCTCGTGGGGACAGGGCAGGGCAGATAGGCTGAGATTCCTTCGGTTGAGCATATCCAGGTCCACAGAACGAACACATACGTCTTCCAACGCCTGGCATTCTGGAACAGTTAGGAATGTAGATATCAAATAATGAATGTTTTTAACGTCACGAGTACTGAATGGAATAAAAACAGGTGCGATTTCTTCCTCGTCAGACGTCGAAGCACCGTTCCTTTCACTTGCACAAAATACAGTGGTTATTTTTTTGCAATGAAGTAGTTGCCAATTTCAATACATTTGACGGAGAGTTTGCTTAAATGTGTTTGCTGAAAGCGCAACCCTCTATTTCCCCAGAGGTGCAATTTTCTTCAATATTTCACCGGTTAGCAAACAACCATAGGTACTTGCAGTGAAGAAACGTCCCGTTCTTTGCTACTCAGCACATTGTACCGGTACGTGCTTGTTCCTTGTGATCCAACTCGTACATTAAACTCTAGTATTATTGAAGTACTGTAACTTGTTGTGAAGTCCCACTGAAGTATAAGCTTTTAAGCAATACCAGTAAGATCACCAATATCATATAATATTTTCAAGGATCTAACAAAATTAATGAGCTTTGATCTCGTTTTTAAATGGGAAATATTTCTCACACACCTATAGTTTGTAGTGATTGGAATAGCACCAACATTTCAGTGTCGGTTAAGCCAACCAACCTTTAAACGTTTGAGGAATTGACGTAGCACCGTTAGAAACGTGAACCTAGCATACTTGACTCTGTCCATAATAAACATTGTATTTTTTTCAGGATGTATTATACAATGTAAAACTATACCCGAGAATTGGGAAGTTTACACAGAGATATCGCAGATGCGGTTGTGTAGCTTAGGTGTTGTGAATCACTAAGAATGAAGTCATACTATTTTGCGCCGCGTAAACGCCATAATAGTACGGCTTTCGCAATATGTACATGGAAGATTTTTGCTACAGCTGGGAAGACTTTTGCTTACACGGCTAGATAGCTCAGGTGACGTGACAAAAAAATGACAACTGAAATTTACTTACACCGTTGTACTGCATGACGTTCGGCGACGAGGTATCCTGAGCCGCACACTTGTGAGTTTCCACCCGATATACAGGCAAGAGTTGGCCCCGTAGCTTCTATTTTATGGCGCAGTGAGCTCGGAGAGGAAAAGGTAGGAGAGGAAAAGGAAATAAAAGAGGAAGCGAAGAAATGTTGCTTGCTTGTCTTGTGGTTGATATGAGTGCTTGTTTCCGGGAAGATGGATTGATGGCGGGACACATAAAAGTAATCTCCCAAAAAAGCCGTGAAAACACATTTTTATGAAAGAAAGAAGATTTATTTCTCCTGAGTTTATACTGGGACGGCAGCAGAGGCTATAGGCTTTGCAGCCTGACAAGGGCCTCTGCGCCTAACTACACTTGACAACAGGGCACTCATTAACAATAATCAAATATGATATCGTAGCATTTCACTGAAGAAAACACACAATAAAAATTCAAATATTTGTTTAGTAAAGCTTAGAAAACATAGGCTTTCATTGAAAAGAAGAGAAAAAGTCACTGATATACTTAGTAAAGCTCTCACAATTGCGGAGTATAACTTCACAACAAACATATACTTTATTATATATATTCAATGTAATGGCATAAAAGGATGGACTTCATTTGGGTTTTAGAATGAATATTACTGGTGTCTATGAGAATATGCTCATGATTTAATAAGGCCGGTGCTGGATGCGCAATGTGCTGTTTACCGTAATTTGTCTTCACTGTTGGGGTTTTCCTGTACAGGTAACGTAATGTTGTATTTAAAATGCCTATTTTCTGGAGTGTTCTGAAAAGTCTGAGGATAATGTTGCTCAACCCATTATAAAAGACTAAAATAATACAGTTGTGTGATTTTTAATGTCGAGTATTTTTTAAAAGTGGCTTAGTTTTTAGGTCTCCGATGCCATGATATTGTTCGAAGGCTCTGAGGCCTCTTTTTTGCGTAATCAGTAGTTTTTGATTGTTCGTTTGCCTCGTAGTACCCCATACCATGATACAATATACCATTTTCGAAAAAACAGTGCATAATACAACTTCATTTGTAGCCATTTTGGTACAACTGGGCTGAGTTTTTATAAACACACATCAGTTCGACTAAGCTCCATAGTTAGTTTTTATACATGCTTGTTCCATGTCAAGCCTTTTCGTAACCATACGCGTAAAAACTTCTGACTGGTTACCTGTTCAATTTGTCTGCCCTCAAACAAAATGGTTGAATTATATAAACGTGGTTTATTAATATTAGCAAATACAATGTATTTGGTTTTATTGACGTTTTGTTGTAGTTTGTTTAGACTAAGCCATCCAGACAGCTGGTGGAGGTTTTCAAACCTGGTGTTCAAGTTCCAGAATAGATGTACCGCTAAAGAAAATGTTCCTATCGCCTGCGTACATATCTAGCTTGGGAGAACACGGTATATCATAGAGATAATTTATGTAAATTATAAATAGTAGAGGACCGAGTATTGACCCCTGCGGTACTCCTCTAGTTACGTTTGTATGAGCCGATGCGCTGTTGTTTACGCAGACATATTGACGACGGTTTATTATGCAGTTTTTCATTAGGTCAATAACCACACCACGTGCGCTACACATGCTAAGTTATGCGTTAAGAGTTCATGGTATACTGAATCAAATGCCTTTCTGAAATCAATTAACAAACCAAGAAAGTATAGCCTCTGTTTGAGGTTTTTTTTTAGTTCATGTTTGATATTTAGCACAGCTTTCTCACGATATTTATTTTTCTGAAATCCATACTGAGTCTCATTGATCACATTGTACTTGCTACCCAGGCAGCACAGGACTGTTCGGCCTAAAACAGGCCGGTGTACTTTGGCCGGTGATTTTCTCTCCGGCCATTTTCCGGCAGCCATGTTCGGCCCATGTCCAAATGTGGGCCTTTTGGCCGTATACGGCCCTACTCCCATGGCTGTCCAAGGGCCAGTGTCCGTCGGCCAGTCGACCGGGTTACGGTCATACGGCCAGATTCCAGCCGCAGGGCTCCGGCCATTCGGAAGCCACCCGTGTACGGCCGAAGTACGGCCGCCGGAAGACAGCCGAGATGCGGTCGTCGGACTCCAGCCGGACTAAAGCTACCGGAAATACGGCCGTGCTACGGGCATTGGAGTTCAGCCACAGTACGTTAACTGTACTGAGGCCGGTCACTGCATGTCGCGCAAGCAGATGTCTCATTCGCGCAGTGCAGAAGAAGCACAAACCCAGCATTTTGGGTCCAATGCAGCCACATCAAACTGAGCTCGCGTGCAACCACCAGCCGTCAAGCTTTCAGCGCAGCCTTTCTTCATTACCAGCCTCAGTTGACAGCAAAATTCATTTATTGAACCGTGCTCACAAATTGCCGTTCCTTTAATTGCTGTGCCTCTTTTACTGCCGAAAACAGAAAATATTCAGTTCTTTGTAGAGCTTGAATAGATGTATTGTCCAGGTCCTGATATCTCTGTGGGGCGGCTTACCTGTAATAATTGGGGGAAGGTGAGGGGCGGCGGCGGAGGGCGCATACTTTAGTGGGTTGAATTTCAGAGAGATAAATTGCGCCGGTTTTAGCCAATTTCTTTTAGGGCAATATTCCGGAACACTTTCATGCTATGACTACATAAACTATTTTATGACAGTTGCTTGACCAATTTTGATGTATATAAAACCGGCGTGAATGCCTTTACGAAGCGTTTTGGTTCTCAACAAAACACTCAGGAGCATTTAATATAACTCCTTCACAAAAACGTATGTCCAGTTTTTGCCCATGTTTCTTCCAAAGACATTTTCTACTCGATGAACTTTTCTGATGATCTTGCGCAGGGCTGATCCTAAGAAGGAGCGAACAGGTACTTTCATTTTCAATCTATTTTAATGTTGTTATCATGAGTATACGTCCGCACCACTTAATAGTCCAAAAGAACTTAGTTTTATTCTAATGTCATACTACGTTCAAAAAATTATAGACGCGTTGCGAATGACGCCCTGCTTCAGGTGGCTGCAGTTGTATCCCTCTGTGTTCGCGCAAGGGAAGGCGTAAAATTAGAGTTAAATAATTTGTTTCGAACCAATAGCATAGCAATGGTAGCATGCATACAGGAAACCTTGCATACTGCGCCGAATAGGGCAATAAATATGTTATTGGTTAAAGTTGAATGAGTAGGGTTCTCAACCCGTTTATTTATTTATTTATTTATTTATTTATTTATTTATTTATTTATTTATTTATTTATTTATTTATTTATTTGTATTCATTTATTTATTCACTGTTTTATTTATTTATTTATTTGTTTATTTATTTATTTATTTATTTATTTGTATTCATTTATTTATTCACTGTTTTATTTATTTATTTATTTATTTGATGCCTGCTTTCCTTTGCATGCATTACAGAAGGGAGATACAAAACACTCAGCATTAAATATGATCAAAATAACAAAATAATTCTACAAAGCGCGCTGAAAATCGTCAATATAAACAGTTAATGGAATCATACGCGGAAGATAATTACACTGCTGTATTGATGTAAAATAAAATGAATCGCGCAAGGCGTCACCTTTAAAGGAAAGTTAATAATTTGCTTTAAGCTAGCGGTCCCACTTTGCGATATGTAGAATGGCGCTTGGACATACTTCTCCCCTTCTACTCCATCTTTCGCATGATAGATATTACGAAAAAAGTTCAACCTGTGGTTTCGTCTGTCATCTTTCACGTCCTGCCATTTCAGTTTACTTTACTTTCTCTCATGCTAAGTTGAGCGTGCCAATTACCTAATACGAATCGCACTGACATATTCTGTATGGTTTCGAGCGTATCAACCACCTCTTTGGTGTAGGGATCCACGAAAACACATGCGTACTCCAAGATTGAGCGCACATGAGTGAAATACGGTTGTTCTTTTCAGTTAGATCGAGGTTCACTGAAATATCGTCTCAGAAAGCCAAAAACATATGCAGCCGTAACTTTTATGGTGTGAACCTGCCTATTTAACCTCTAACCACTCCCTAAATAAACTCCTAGGTATTTATATTCCTCGGCCGTTGTCACAGCATAAATTTACGGTATACGTATTCAATTTGGAATGAAGGTTTTCTTGTAAAGTGCCGTTAACACGCTGTTTAACATTCAAAAACTTTTCTGAATCAGCACACCAGGATGTTATTAAATTCGAATAAAGCTGCAGGTGTACGGAATCACGTTCATTCGCTATAGTCCGGTAACCTACACAGTACTTTTGAACAAAGCTATAGGGAGAATAGTAATAACAATGCAAAAAACGATTCATTCAGTTCATAGGATGAAATGTACTACGCAGAAGGTGATGTGGAACACCATCATTTGCTCCTTTGCAGTACAAGAATATACAGTCAACCACTTTAAGCTTTTCTATTGCAAGAGCCAAATCGTGCGTGAACTCAACAATCTGCGTTGAGCAAGAAAATCCTGAAAAAATCCGTGTTTGCAAGGATGCTGGCGATTATGTTTAACCAAATGAGTCATATCCCAAGAGTACCTAAGCTCACCTTTAAACATCGGAACTAAATTAACAGCTAGGCTTCGTCAGTCACAAGGCTCTGTTGTTATCGCAAATTTAAAATATTTTTTTTTAAAAAGGCAGTCGTAAAATCCCCTGAAGTAACATAGTGCAGGGCATGAAGTTGATCCTACCAGTGCACGAGCGAGTCTCTTCTACGTTTATCACCAACAACATAGTGCAACATTGCTTGTCGCAGTTTAATTGTAAGCAGAATAACTTGCGCTTTTGCTCGCACTTGCCTTTCTTTAGTGGGGAGTCCTTGACATGGTGGTGGTTTAGCTCCTGCGTGATGGCCGCTTGCTCGACGCCCTTCAAGGACAGTTATTTTGGTAAACCATCTCCATCTCAGATCACACATCTCTGCCGAGTCGATGTCTCCAATGCTCTCCATTTCTTCAGGGGGCGAATAGCCTCGAGCTGATGCGTTGACGAAGCCAGCGGCAGAGGCGTGCTAGCGGCGATGACTGGCGAGGCTTAGTTCACCCGTCGGTGTGGCACAGTCTTCTGGTGGCAATAAATGACATTTCCATGGCCTAAAAGGTTCCCTGCTAATGTCCAGTGAGTTCTTGCACCTTGCCCGTACACCGAGAACACTCATTACTGTTTGACAAAGGATGTTCGTTTATTTAAAACGTAGAAAGACGGAGCGGTTGAAAAACGCATCCCCGCCGTTCGGCTCCCTAACGGCTTTTTCTCACCCCAGGAAAAAAACCGGTCGGTCTCCTTCCGAACACGTCTGTGCATGAATTCACGGCGCCCAGGCGCGTGCCGTTGTTCGGCTGTATGTCGTTTGCAGAAAAAATGACGTATAACCAGATACCTTACGTAGGCCGGTCTCCTCTTGAACACCGGTTGCCAAATATTCTGTGGCCATTCGCTTGCCGTAATTCGGCCGAGTACAGCTAACCAAATGAAAACCGTATATTCTGGGGCCGTACGTCGGCCGGTATCCTTCATAACACTGGTTGCCCGGAGAAAACGAATAATCTACCGCCGGACGCGCGGTTCACCGTTGAAACAACGAATGATCACGGCAGCCGCGCTCCGGCCAGTCTCCTTTCGAACACCAACTGCAGCAAGAATACGTATAATCTGTGGCCGGTCGCTTGCCGTGCTTCGGCCGATTACCGCTTCCCGAAGAAAAAACGAATGCCCTAAGGCCGTACTTCGGCCGTTCTCTTTCTCAACATCGGCAGCCGTAAGAGAACTAAATATGCGGCAGCCGGTTAGCTGCCGTTGTGCGTCCGAACACGGGCGGACGGAAAAATACCGAAGGGCTGGTTGCCGAATCTTGGCCGTTCAACGCATGATCAGTGGCTGCCAGAACCTGGATGCTGGCCGGACATGCCAGAAAGCGGCCATAGACGGGCCGGTCTTGGGGCGCACTTTCTGTGCCGCCTGGGTAAAGAACATGTACAACCACGTGTTTATTGCATTCTCAAATACCTTTGACACACCCGGTAGAAGTGATATAGGCCTGTAATTAGTGAAATGACGCTTATCACCGCCTTTAAAAACAGGACACACACGCGCTATCTTTAGGCAGTCAGGAAAAATTCCAGTGTCGAACATTGCATTGATTATATGAGCAATAATTGGGGCTATAATATCAGCTACGTATTTTAACGCAGTCGACTTTATCTCATAACCTGCAGCTACGTTATTCTTGGTCGGCTGTATCAGTTTCAATACTTCATCCGATGTCACAGGGGTTTGCTATGCAGGCTTTGCAAGGCTGAACTCGTTTAACACAAAACAAGAAACTACATTGCTATTATTTTTATATTCCGCACTTGTCACAAAGTACACATTCTTCTGATTGGCTGCTGGAGTGTCACATAGGATACCTGCACGAGTCTGAATCGATATTTGTGGAGCTTGTTCCTTTCCAGACATGAGGTTCTTCACTTCTTCCCGGACCTTCGTAGGGTCATTTTTTATCGTAGTAAGCAGCTTAGCATAATACGCTTCCTTCGCATGCCTCAGTTCTGTGGTCAATTTATTCCTATATTTTTTAAACCCAAACAAGTCCTCGCAGTTTGACCACTGAACAAAAGCGTGAAACATCTTATTTCGTCTCAATCACTTTCAATAGCCTTCAATCAATCCAGGGCTTCCTAGCTCGTTGTGATTTAGGATTTCGCGAAGTGATTAGAAATGTTCGATTATAGCATTCCATAAATTTTAGATGCGAAGCATCTTATGCTTGGGGCTGTGTCCCTCCCTCCGTCGTTGTTGTCGGCCGTCCGCACCCTACGGCGCATGCGCGTGTCTTCAGCCCCGTCAGCGCTTGGGCTGACGTCAGCGCAGTCCACCATAAAAAGAAATAGGCGGTGATCGGTTTCAATTCCACCACACTCTGGCCGCAACGGGAAGTACGTGGCACTCTTCCCACTACGGTACAAACCGAGACGGGAGCATGTGCTACGAACGCGCCTTATGTCCTTCACTCACTGAAACTACGTAAAGAAGTGACTGATACAACGAAGGCACGCTCAAGTAGATGCTCAAGTAGATGCTCAAAATATTTAAAGAATTCTCGTTTGCTACCCATAGGTGGTTGATCATAACCGTCGCTAATAATTTCTCTAAACGTACCAACATACACTCAATGCTATAATTTATTACTGAAAACGCCGAAATTACGTGGTGCCTGAATGACTGTTTAACATAAACGGCTTCGCCTCAGCCCCGGCTACTTGGTCGCACTAGGCCGTTGTACGAGCAACCATGAAATTACGGTGGTTTTTCTGTTTCTGTTAGCCATGTTTCTGTGTACATTAAAACGTCGAAGCTATGTGATATAAAAGCATACAACTCACTAAGCTGTTCCTTCTTATTTCGGATGCTGCGCGTATTTATGTGTAAGATTTTGAGCTGCTTCGGCATACATGAAAAAGATGTGTTCAAAGTCGCCACATCGTAGTAGGTACATGATTTCTATCTGTCAATTTTTTAAAAAATTGACAGATGTAAAAAAATGTCTAAAAAATGTCTAGAAAAGCCACACTGCGTGGCAGAGCATTCTTGCCATGGTTGCAGCACTGAGAAAGAGCGGGGTCAGACGGCGTTCTAAACACCTCGTATGAAAATTACGTTTGATGCTTAGAACGTTTTGAGAAACCACTAACCATTCACCAACCAAGGCGGAATTCTAGTCGGATAACCTATCAATCTGTTAAACACTAAGCGTGACCACTAGTCCCTTTATGATCACGAGACGTGCACATCAAACTCGCAGGCTGCGACAACAAAGGTACTGTCATCGGAACAAATCTAAGGCGTCAGGCAAGTCTAAGAACACCAGAGCAGATCCTAGAGGTTCAATCACACCATGAGTCGGTTATACTTTATTTTGATTTTTTGGTGCGCGGTTCACTAATGCTGGGAGTGGAAACAGAAAATCAGCCTTAACGACCGTTGACAACTCTTGCAACCCTGCAACTCACAAGTTGCACCTTACAACAAATAGAACAGTAAAATACGATGAGCTAGTAACCCAACACCACATATTCTGCTCGTAGATGAAAAGTGACACTTATAGATGAAAAGTGAGAATCGCACGGCAGATCTGGACATCAGAGTGATACCCCACGGTAGCCTCAGTAGCTCTCAGGGTGTAATTTCTGAGCCAGATCTGATAAATGAGACGGAAGCCGATCTGCTCGAAGGCCTGAAAGGCGGGGGCGTGACTGCAGTAAGGCGCATCACCATGGGGCGAGATGATAAGCAAATCATGACAAAGGATATAACTTAACATTTGATCGTTCGACACTCCCCGAATTCATTAAAGAAGGTTTCATTCATTGTTCTATCGGGCCGTACATCCCGAACCCGCGGCGCTGTTTCAAGTGTCAACGGTGCGGGCATGGCACCACCTCCTGTCGTGGCAAAACAACGTGTGCAAAATGTTCATCTCAAGTTCATGAGACAGATAACGGCCAGGCTCAACAATTCATCTGCAGCAACTATAATGGACCTCATGCTCCATACTCCCGCACGTGTGAAATGTTGAAGATGGAAAAGAAAATATGCAATCTCAAAATCACGGAAAACATCACCTTCCCAGGCGCGCGGAACAGGCTCGCCTCTGCCCCCTTGGGGAGGTACGCCAACGCAGCTCGCCGGGGGGCGAAGCGGGGTCTCGTTTCGGCGGGAACTCAGTACCTCGAGTCAGACCTGGTCCCGCCTCTACCTCCACCCTGTGTTGCCTTGGGCAGCCCAACCCGCCTCCGCACCGCTCGCTGAGTCAGCAGCGGCTGTGGTGGCATCCACGTCTTTTGGGCATGCTGCTGCACCCACTGTCTCCTCCTCTGCACCGGCCCGAAGCACACGCGAGGGCCCGGAGGAGATAGAGATTAAGGAAACCGCAGCAGTTCCCACCTTCGCCGCACCGCCTGTGCCACCCAGGGCGCTCTTGACGCCCTCGGCGGTCGCGACCAAAACGTAGGGCACAGCAAGGGGTGCCAAGTTCGGGGGTCCGGTACGCCGGGTACCCCTTCTAAATCTGATGATGAGATGGATGTGGGACCTTTCCTGTCTCTTTCGCAGGGGAAGGAACGGGTTCTTCCATCTAAACCTCCGGAGAAGGTGAAAAACCTCTCGCAAGAGTGCAAGCCCCGAAAGACCTTACGTAAATAGTCCCACTCCAGTAGCTCTAACGCATCATATTGGGAAGAGAAAATATTGTGCAATGGAACTGCAGAGGCCTTCTGAATAATCTTGATGACGCGTATGATATTCTGCATACTAATAAGCCAAGTTTAATGTGTGTCTAAGAAACACATTTACATTCCAATCAATCAAATTTCTTATATAGCTATATCGTGTTCAGAAAGGATACGGTTGGCTGCACACACTTTTCGGGCGCTGTAGCCATAATAGCCCGGAAATCCCTAGCATGCTATCCTATGACTCTAACACCGTCCTTGAGGCTGTAGCAATACGCAAAATAATTTCAATAAGTTCATAACGGTATGCTCCATTTGCATTCGTCCTGATTTTGAACTTTCGATCTCTGACTTTGAGGCGCTGGTCGACGAGCTGCCCGAACCATACATCCTAATAGGCGGCCTTAATGCGCACAACCCTCTTTGGGGCTGTTCTCCCACGGATGCCCGAGGTCGCCTTATTGAGAATTTCCTTACATCTTCAGGAGCATGCATCTTCAACGAAAAAAGCCCACATACGTTAATATAGGACACAACACACACTCATACCTTGATGTGGCTATTGGCTCCACAGTTCTCTTTCCTCTTCTCGAGTGGGGTGTGGGCAGTGACCCATAATGAAGTGACCATTTCCCCCCTCACGAACATATATAGTTAAACGCACATGCAGCCCATCTTCCCAGAACAGGTTCAATGAAGCAAGTGCTGAGTGGAATACATTTACAGAAACATACAAACTACATCACACATCTATAGGACACTTACACGTTGGAGCAGATCTCCAAGTCCTCATGGCGAACATCCTCGACGCCGCCGAAAAGTCCATTCCCCACGCCTCTGGTGCCCCGCGAAACCAGAGGAGGCCATGGGGGAATGCGGACTGTAGGCGGGCGTGAAAGGCCCAGAAGAAGGCGTGTGGTATCCTTCGTCGGTACGCTACATCGAGTAACCTCCTCTTGTTCAAACGGGCCAAGGCGTTTGGATAACGTGTGTGCCGTGGGGCAAAACGAGATATTTGGCATACCTTCTTTACATCCATAAACTCGTACACAGACACACACAAAGTCTGGACACCCGTTCGTAAGCGCAAAAGACAACAGACACACACCTGCCCCTGGTTAGAACAGCAGAGGACACACTCGAAGACCAGGCCAACACACTTGCTGAACACTTCGAACACCTGTCCAGTTCAGCACACTACACAAACACTCTCATAAAACACACATCTGCGGAAAAGAAGTCCCTTCGTGATAGCAACAAGTCGCACACTTCTTAAAATTCTCCTTTTTCAATTCATGAGCTGAAGGCAGCCCTGAAAACATGTAAGCCTTCAGCTCCAAGTGCAGACAAAATCACATACACCATAATAGAACACCTACACTCAGACACCCTTGAAACACTCTTACACCTATACAATAAACTATGGCTTTCGGGGCACATTCCATGCTCTTCGAGGGAGGCCATAGTAGTGGCTTTCCTAAGGGAAGGGAAGGACCCATCCTCTCCTGCCAGTTATCGTCCCGTTGCCCTGAAAACCTGCCTGTGTAAGCTCTTCGAGAAGATGATAAACAGGAGACTTGTGTACTTCTTAGAGTAGAATGATCTTCTCGAGAGCTGCCAAGCATGCTTCAGGGCGAGGCGATCTACAATTGACCAACTAGTAGCGCTAGAATGCTACATTAAAGATGCCTACCTACATAAGCAGTACTGTATGAGAGTATTCTTTGATCTTGAAAAAGCGTACGATACCGCGTGGCGGTACGGCATCCTAAGCGACCTGAAGTCATTTGATATGTCGGGTAACATGATGAACACCCTTGCCAATTATTTGTCTGAAAGAATGTTTCGCGTGCGAGTTGGAACTGCACTCTCTAGGTTGTGTCCGGTAAAAAGGCATGCGACAAGGTGGAGATTTGAGCTGCACCCTTTTTATTGTGAAAATGAATTCTCGTAGGAAGATGCTAGCACCATCGATTTCTGTTTTAATCTATGTAGACGACGCTCAACTCTCCTAAAAATCCTGTAACTTGTCTGTGCGTGAGCGCCAAGTCCAGCTTGGTGTGAACAAGCTAGCCGGCTGGGCAGATAGCAATGGTTTCAAGTTTAATCCAGGAAAGTGCACTTGTGTGTTGTTTTTCATGAGGCGCGGCATTCGGCCGGATCCAGACATTCTACTCCACGGTGTCAGGTTCCTTTCAAAAAAGAACACACGTTCTTAGGTATTACCTTTGACGAAAAGCTCACACTTATCCAACACAAAACAACTAATACATAAATGCTTGAAAACAATGACTATTAAAAAGGTTCTCTCGCACATTTTGTTTGGTGCTGACAAACAACTTCTTTTACGTGTTTTTACCAGCCCATTAGGTTCACGGTTGGACTATGGAAGTGTTGTTTATGGGTCGGCAAGTAAAACATCCCTTAAAATGCGGCACCCAGTGCTTCATCTGAGGCTTCACCTGGCATGTGGCGCCTTCCGCACTAGCCCTGTCGAAAGCCTCTATGTGAAGTGTAATAAGTGGAACCATCAACGTCAGCGAGAATACATAGATTTCCTTTATGCTTTTAAAATGTCATCCATGCCTCACCATCCTTTTAATTCAATTTTTCATGATACATCGATGACTGAACTCCTTTTAAATCGACCATCGTTCTCTGCGCCCTTCTCTTACAGTGTTAGAGAGGAAGCGCCAGAGCTTGCTGCCTCCTTTTTAGACACCATCCAAACATCTGCAACAGATTTCGTAGCACCATGGAATTCCCGCCCTGTATCATGCGACCGAGCTCCCACATGTGCAATTCTGCAGCACATTTTGTATTTGCAGCGGAAGTATCAGTGTTCTGAATTCTATACGGACGCCTCTAGAACTGCCACCTCTGTGCCCTGCGTGGCGAATGGACCCGGTTTTAGTGTCACTAAAACGCTGAATAGTTAAACTAGTATCTTTACGGCAGAGGCGTATGGTGGACTTCTTGTTGTTAATCATATACTTCAAAGCCACATCCCACAATTCATTATTTATACAGATTCCCTCGATGTTGTGCGGGCATTGGCATCAACAGTCTTCAAAAAACCACGTTGTCAATCTGATCTTCAAGGGTATTATGTCTGTGTATGTCCGCAAATTTGAACTAGTCCTTTGCTGGGTACCTGGCCACTGTGGTATAGGCGGGTACGAAGCCGCTGGTCGAATGACTGCTGCTGCTGCTGCTGCTACACTCTCGAATGCAGTTGACATAACCACATTACCCTACACCGACGTGAAGCCACACATCAGACAACAACATCGCAAGACATGGCAAACACACTGGAGTGAACAAACAGACAAGTTACAAGTAATAAAACCACACTTGGGGCCATACACCTCCGACAGACGCAATAGATACACGGAAGTCGCCTTGGCTAGATAACTGATAGGGCACACGCACGCAACGCACTCGCACCTCCTCACTGGATCTCCAATACCTTTGTGCAGCAGGTGCGGAGATCCACACCCTCATGGAGATTCGTGTGGAGATTCGTGATCCACACCCTCATACAATGCAAGGCACTAGAAACAACACGACACGGACACTTCTCACAACTACACAGACAACACAATTCACTACACCCATCTTACTTTTTTGGAGACTACCCCATAATCACCCACAAGCGCACTTTTAAGTTTCTTAGCGATGTAAAGTTTTTACATCTCATTTATTATCATGCACCTTGAGAACCTGTCCCTTTACACCAGTCATCTTCATTTCGTTGTATTTTGCATTGTTTATTTTTACTGAAATGTTCTACTTTTACTTTCATGTCACTGTCATGTAATCACTTTTGCTTGGCGAACGTGCCCTTGGTTGGCCCTGAACATTAAAATCCAAACATCACCATGATGATCAAAATCATAAATCATAAAAGAACAAGCCAGTTTTTTCGCCAGAGACTTGTTTCCAGTTTCGGCCATGGCTTGGAGGCGTAAAAACTACCGTTTCCAGTGTGCACCCAGCGCCAACAGTTTAGGTTCTAGACCGTCTGTGCTAATAGGGGTGCCTATTAGCACCATTTGTTAAAAGCGGTAATTCACTCCTTGGTGCGTTCATTACTGTTTGTTGTCACCGAGCATTTACCACAAGAAGAACCGCGGCACTGAAAATATTGGCTTATTCTCTTCCCCTGTCAATCGTCTTGGACCTCGAGACAGATCTTATCGACTTGTTTCACCTGCTACGGTCCATTGAGGTGCATGAAACACATTTGCCCGGGCGAGGTGAAACATCCTCTTCTTTGGAACTGCTGCCATACCGCTCTGCGATTGGCTATTCTACACCGCAATATAGGCACTCCCGTACAAATGCGGGGATGATATTGAGCCCTGGCTTACATGCGTACTCGGGCGGTACTTTTACGACGACATCTGGCGGTGCCACGCTCGTTGTGTTCAGCTCGCCCGATGAGGTTTTGGCGCCGGAAGTATTTTGAATTTTGCGCCCGACCAGCTCTTACGGAGCAGAAGCTATTGCCTTACAGCGTATGTTACTTTAACGCAACACAAACAAGCCCCCTGTCCGGTTTTCGTTCATTGTGACGGTATACCCCTACTTTTTTGTTGTGGGAGATCTCTTCAACACATCAGAAACTGTTCATGAAGTTATCAACAACTGGCTTTTTCCCTCCCAGTCTCCCTCTTCTACGTTTCCAGCCACTCTGGGTTCTGGGGCAACGATCTCACCGATCTCGTCGCTACAAGTGCACCAACCAGGGGTGAGGAAGCGGAGGGGCGTACTTCGAAGCGAATTGTAAGACTACGGTTGTTGAGGGCTTGTCCACTGGAATAGCGGCGTAGGTTGAGCTCCGACAACATAGACACCTAGTTGTTTCGATGGGTACCGAGTGTTCTAGCCGTACTTCCCTACTTTCCTCCGTCCCGAAGACTCGCTCAACCTATTTCCACACGGATGATATCCTGCGCAACAAAACGTGATTGTGCGGACACAGACGGACAAAACCGATTACGTTTTCCCACAATCTCCTGGATTGTGCAAAAACTGTTGCCTTTGTGTCCCGATTAAGACAGGTCGTTCGACTCCCAATGGAACCATCTTACTTGCGTCACACACTAGTCAACGCTGAAGGGGAGAAAATATTAATTGGACTGGCGGGGTTGGTCGGCAATAGCATGCCGGACATTTCCAGACAGTGAATCTGGCCTTCAAGTACCCGGTGCCTGTATGCTCTGCACATGACATCTTCGTTCTTCTGCAACCTTTGAGCGAAACCTGGAGGCAGAGCCTGTGCTGATGAGTGAACTCATGTTGATGTAAAACTTTTGTGACGTTCGTGGATTTGCCGTGTCTGTATTCATCCTCTACGTGGTTCTTTTGGGCGCTGCTCCTCAGTGGTGGGCTCCTGCTGTCAGGTGGACAAGCAGTGTATGCCGTTCGCGGTTTGGAAGGGGTCTTCCCCTGCGTACGGGTGGGCACGGCAGGATCGGTGATCCTCTCGTATTCAAGTGCATGCGTTAAGTGCATGCGTTTAGGTGTACGTTCACGTGTGCGTTAGGTGGGCGGGGGGACGGGCAGGTGGACGTGCATGGCCGTGCGCGTACCAACTGGCCGAGAGTGAACCAATATGCGGGGTATATAATTTATCGCTCTACAAATTGGCTTTTTCAGCAAAAATTGTGTGTGGGTTATAACCACTGCTCATTTATTTTTTATTGGCTTTAAACCTTCCATAGCGTTGCTGGAGTGGGTGTTGCGGCCGAGGTTATTCTTTTAATTTTTTGAAGTTTAGAAGAAGTTTATTGACTCTTGTAACAGAGGAAGGTTACATGTGAAGATGTATACAGGCGAGGGACCCATAGTTGATACTGCACTAGGACCCTCGATCTATGATTTCATAAAAAACATACACTAAAAGCAGCTAAAGACAATTTCAATAGTCACAAGTCTCAGAGTTACACCTATAGAGATAAAGTAACAACAGAGCATTAGAAACCAAGAATGCATTTCGTAACAATACTAGGCAGACTCAACTGAAAGAGCACAATGAGAAGAAAAGAAAAGAAAAAGGAAAAAGGGAAGTAACGGAGAAAAATGAAAAACCAGAAACTGGACACACTACACTATATTGTATTGGATATGCCAAGTCACAATTTTAAGCAAAACAACAGTTTATAATGTGCAGAAAAAACGAATAGATGAAACCGCGCATTTAAGCCAAACGTGTAAACAATTTATGGCAAGAGAAGACAAAAACAAACGCAGTTCAACAGGCGAGTATTGCACACCTTGAAAAAAGTAAAAAAAAACACAAATAAGAGACGCAAAGTAAGTGGAATGTAGCTGACGCTGAAAAAGTTTTTTTTGTATCCCACTAGCCAGACAGAACTATAAAAACACAGGGTGGAACACGAAACAAAAAGAATCGGCGGCCACCTTTCGGTCTATATTCATACACATCAATTTCTGTGTGGCTCTTTCAAGTATACGCAGTCGTTGTGAAGCTAGCATGCCAACCAGTGAGCCCAAGGTGCATCAAAATAAAGAATACCCGCAATTTGGGAAGAGGCACTAGTCTGAGAGCGTCGATCCCTAATGCGCCCTCCGAACAAGCACGGTTAACGACAAAAGAGCGAGTATAGCGAAATCTGATGTGTAGATGCGTTTGTACCTTATTCATTTTCAATTTGAAATTTGCTTGTTTAGTGAACAAACATAGACTTAGACCATTGGTAATCTCTAGCAGAATAGCAAACACAATGCGGCGTTCGCGTTAACCCATCAAGCACCGTAGTGATGATTCGCTGGTTTACAGGGTGTTTTCAGGCCATTCGTCATTCGAAATATTGATTTAACCGTCGCTATGTAAACATCAATATGCAGTATTCGTATAGTGTTCAGGTTAGATAGGCGAGGAATTTTTTCTTAGCCCGGCCGTTTTACAGAAGTATTGTATTAGCCGACGTAATTAAATGGACGGGCAAGATGATGCGAGAGATCATGCCGTTTCGAACGCTCTTCCTCGTCAAAGTGCACATAAATCGGCTGCGAAGCATCCCACAATCCATTATCTCTACAGATTCCCTCAGTGTTGTGCAGGCATTGTCATCAACAAAGTCTTCCAAAAACCACGCTGTCAATCTGATAGTCAAGGGTATTATGTCTGTGTATGTCCACAAATTTGAACTAGTCCTTTGCTGGGTCCTTGGCCACTTTGGTATAGCCGGGAACGAAGCCGCGGATCGAATGGCTGCTGCTGCTACACACTTGAATACAGTAGACATAACCACATTACCCTACACAGACGTGAAGGCACAGACCAGACAACAACTTCGCAAAACATGGCGAACACACTGGAGCGAACAAACAGACATGTTACACTTAATAAAACCACACTTGGTACCCTGCATCACCGACGCATGCAATAGATATACAGTATACAGAAGTCGCTTTCGCTAGATTACGGATAGGCCACACACATGCAACGCACTCGCACCTTCTGTATGGATCTCCAAGGCCTCTGTGCAGCAGGTGTGGGGAGGCCCTATCCGTGATCCACATCCTCATACAATGCAAGGCACTTCACACAACACGACGCAAACACTTCCCACAACTATTCACACGATATATTCCATCACAACCATCATACTTCTTGGGAGACGAGCCCATGTTTGCAATCAAACGTGTTTTTGAGTTTCTTACAGACGTAAAATTTTTACATCTCATTTCTTATCATGCATCTTGACAACCTGGCCCTTTACGCCAGTCCTCTTCATTACGTTATGTTTTGCTTTGTTTATTTTTACCGAATTGTACTTTTACCTTCCCCGCACGGGGCACCTTGATTATTCACGGTGACGGTGAGCAGCGACACCGCGGACCCCGAGCTCCCATACATAAGCCGTGTCCAACCGTGGCGAGGTGTTTAAAGGTGAAGAGTAGAAGCCGTAAACGGTGGCCGTCGGAGCCTTGGTCTAGCTCCGGCCAATGGGCTCCCTGCCTGTCTACCAGGCAGGGAGCTCCGGGACCTCTTTGACTACCAGGGTAAGGTCAAAGAAGAAAGTATCCCGGTCTCCCTGCTTTTATACTATGCCCTATGGTATTTACAACCCCCCCCCCCTCCCAAACGTGATCGGTCCCTCAAAAGGGGCCGCACCGAAGTATCTTTTCCTTCATTGCCATCTTTAACATTTCCTGAACCGGATACTTTTTCTCGATTTCTTGTGATGGAATCGCTCAACGCAACCCAACCTCTTGTATCGCAGTCAGTCTTCTTGATCGCAAAATATCTTGAAGCGATAATAGGAAAATCATATAAGTGCAAAAAACAAAGGTCTGCTGAACTCCTCATCGAAATAAATGACAAGCAGCAGTCCACGAAGCTTCTAGCTCAGACTAGACTGGCTGATCTAGACATCAGGGTCACACCCCATCGGAGCCTCAACAGCTCGCGGAGTGTGATATCCGAGACGGATTTCCTGAACGAATCGGATGCGGATCTCCTTGCCGGCTTGAAGGATCAGGGCACCACTGCCGTGAGACGCATCACTATCCGCAGAGACGACAAGGATATTCCCACCAAGAACATTATCTTTACTTTTGACCGCGCAGTTCTTCCACAACACATAAATGCAGCTTTTATCTGTTGCTCCATTCGTCCCTACATCCCGAACCCGCGGCACTGTTTTAAATGCCAGCGGTTCGGGCACGGTACAAACTCTTGCCGTGGCCCAACGTCATGTGCAAAATGCGCGTCGCATGACCATCCGAGCGACAACTGTCCATCCGACGCCCTCTCTTGTGTGAACTGCGGGGGGGGGCGCATGCAGCCTACTCCCGCAAGTGCGAAAAATTTCAAGTTGAAGAAAAGATAATCAACATCAAGGTAACGGAGAACATCACCTTCCCAGAGGCGCGGAAGAGGTTCGCCTCTTTCCCCCTGGGGAGGTACGCCGACGCAGCTCGCCGGGGGGCGGAGCGGCGTCTGATTTCCACAGGAACCCAGTTCAGCGAGTCTGACCTAGTCCCTTCCCCGCCCCCCCCCCCCCCCTGGGGTGCCTCAGGCAGGCCAACCCGCCACACCACGCCGCTTGCTGAGGCAGCAGCGGTTGTGGTGCCAACCTCTCCCGTTGGGACCGGTGCCGCTCCCGCCGCTGCCTCCCCGTCCTCCAGTGCGTTAGAGGGTGTCGAGGGGATGGACAGGGGGGGCCCGGCTCCCACCGTCACCGCACCGCCCGTGCCCCTTCTGGCGTCCCCGACGCCAGCGGCGGTGGCGGCTCAAACGAAGGGCTCCCGAAGGGGGACCAAGTCCGGGGGGCCCGGTTTGACGGGCACCCCCAGGACATCTGATGACCAAATGGACGTCGCGCCGTTCCTGCCTGCAACGCAGCACAAGGAGCGGCCTCCGACGGCCAAGCCAGTAGAAAGGCCTAGAAAGCCTAATCCAAGAGTAACAGCCCCGAAAGACAACACATGAACACACACGAACACACACACTCTAGTCATTCTTAAATTTAAATAATGGGAACAGAAAACATAATCCAATGGAACTGCAAAAGCCGAATTAAAAATTTTGACGATGTGTATGAGATTCTGTATGCCAGTCAGCCAAGTATCATGTGTCTCCAGGAGACCCACCTCAATTCTAAACAAACAAATTTCTTAAATAGGTACATGTTATTCACAAAGGACAGGGTTGGCTGCACCCTCTCTTCAGGAGGTGTGGCCATTATCGCCCGGAAATCATTAGCATGCCACACGCTCTTTAAGCACTGTCCTCGAGGCTGTAGTGATCCGTACAATAATATTTAATAGGTTGATAACGGTATGCTCCATTTACATCTCTCCTGATTTTGCACTTCTGAGCTCTGATTTGGACTGACTGACTGAAAAACATTTATTTACATAAGTTTGTACAGGGAGGGTGCGAGCGATCCTTAAGGGGCCGCTCCGTACAAAGACTAGGTGGGCTCCCCCTTACGGGAGCCCAATGGCGTCGGCTGCGGACCGGGCCCGCCCGACCAGGGCCCGTAGGGCCATCGGGTCAGAGCAGCCGAGCAGGGCTGCCTCCCAGTTCTCCCAGGAATGTTCGCGTAGAAGGGGTAGGTTTGGGGTATTTTGGCATGCCCACACCATGTGGAAAATGTCAGAGGAATCTTCCTGACAGTGCGGGCCCTTCCCCGTGATAGCGGGGTCGAAGTGTTTTGCGATTGCCGGGCACAAGAGAGTTTTCGTATAAAGGCGAAGGAGGATGCGGTCCTCCGCTTTCGTGAGGCCCCTACAGGGCTTGGGATGGACGGAATGGCCGGATTGATGAAACTGTGTGACCTCCTTAAAGGTGCAAGCGGGAGTAGGTTCTCGGTCCGGATCGGTGGGAGATGAGGATTGTGCCCAGAGAGTGAGCGCGCGGGCAGCGGGGTCAGCCACCTCGTTACCCTCAAGGCCCGTGTGAGCCGGAGCCCATATGATCGTTCGGTTCGCGGGGGCACCCAGGTAGTTACTGTTTTGCAGAATTTTGTAAGCAAAGTACGGAATGCACCCCTGTTCGATATTGCAACAAGCACCCCTTGAGTCGGTGATAATGACCCGCGAGTCCTCATCTGCGGCGGCTAGCGCGATGTCAATCTCCTCCGCGTGTGTAATATTGTGTGCACAGAATATGAGTCCGTTCACTGCCGTGTTTTGGTGGACGACCACGGCCAACCCCCGTGTGCGGGCCGGAGGCGTCTACGTGAAAGACTCCGTTTTTTCGACCATAGTGGCGAGCCAATGCTTGTGCCCGCGCGAGGCGTCGGCCACTGTGGTCATCTCGCGTCATATTGGCTGGAAGAGGACGCACATGCAAGGCGTATCTCCAGACGTTGGGAATTTGTACGCGCTTTTCCGTATCTATTGGGTGATGGATGTGTAGTCGGGCAAGAAGGCCGCAACCCGACGGCATTTTAGAGTGTCGTGTATTGATTTGTCAAGTGCGCCTCACGCAGCTCCTTAAATGTGTTCACCATTCCCAGGCCTAGAAGGCGCTGGTTGGAGGTGTGGAGCGGAAGGTCGAGAGCGCGCTAGTAGATTTTACGGAGAATGACCTCGAGTACATTCTCGTCAAACCTGCGTAAGTGGAGGTATGGAGCCGAGTACAGGACTCGGCTGGTTACGAATGCAGGCGCCAGCCGCAAGGCATCATTGCATCGTAACCCCCCGTGCTTATTGGAAACCCGGCGGATCATTCGGCCCACCTGGTCCCCCACTTCACGCAATTTGGCCAATGTTGTGTCTGCTCTGCGATGCTTGTGAATGAAGAGCCCCAGTACACTGATCTCATCGAGTTCGGGTATGGGTCCGCTGTGAAGGGACAGGTTGATTTTGGTGGTGCACTTTGGTTAGGGGCGTATGAGCACGAATTCCGATTTGGACGGGGAGCACTGAAGGCCACAACGACGGGCGTAGTCGTCCACGACGTCCGCCGCTTGCTGCAGGTTGGCCTCCATTTCTCCTGATGAACTGTGTGACGCCCAGATGGTGATGTCGTCGGCATACAGCGAATGCGGGATGCCTTCGACTTTCACCAGCTGAGCTGGTAGCCTTATCATTGCCAGATTGAATAGGAGGGGCGAGAGGACTGCTCCCTGCGGGGTCCCTCCGGTGCCTAATTGGTAAGGGCCGTGTTCCATGTCCTGAATTCGAATATATGATTGTCGGTCAGTGAGGAATTGCTTAATGTAGTTGAAGGCATTTTGGCCACCGTCCACTTGTGAGAGATATGTTAGAAAAATTTCGTGAGTCACGTTATCAACGGCCCCCTTCAAATCCAAAGCGAGCACAACCTTGTCACTGAGAGGGTACTCGATGGGATTGAGGATCTCACGATCGAGCTGGAGTAAGACATCCTGCGCGGACCGGTGTGGGCGGAACCCGAACATGGTGTCTGCAAGTGCATTTTTGTTCTCCAAAAACTCGGACAGCCTGTCGCGCACCATTGTCTCCATTATATTTCCCACACAAGAAGTAAGAGAGATGGGGCGGAGGTTGTCCATGTTAATGGCTTTGCCCGCTTTGGGTATGAAGGTGACCAGGGCGGTCTTCTAATCAATCGGGAGGGGTGTTTCCCCTAGCCAAATAGAGTTGAAGTAAGCAAGGAGCATAGTGTAGGCAGAGTCGCGAAGATTGGCGAGTAATTTCACTGTGATCTGATCCCGTCCTGGTGCCGTTCCTCGCCTCATTTTTGCTAGGGCCGCCTATAGGTCGTATAGCTGGAACGGTTGATCCAGCTCCGCGTTCTCGCTACCTGCATACTAGTACGCGGACCCTCGGGGGTCCTGCTGTGTGCTTAGGTATTGGTCTCGCAGTTTGCATGCCAATTTTGTCGTGTCCCCATCGAAGCTGTGAATCGCTCGTTGGAGATGCTTTTGTTTCTCTGTTCGAGTTTGGGTCGTATCGATCAAGGCGCGGAAGAGGCGCCAGGTACTCCTACTGGACATTTGTCGCGCGGCCGTGTTGCATTGCTCTACCCAGTTAGAGTCGGCGAGCTGGGCCGCGTAGTCCGAGCGTGCTCTCGCCGCGTACACGGGCCAGCCACCGAATACGATGCCAGCATTTTTCGCCGCAAGGCCGCCCTGGGTGTTTCGTCAGGTGAAACACAACAAGCCTCTGACCAGGCTACACGGCCGTACCTCGGGCCTTCACCAGCCTCCAGATGCCATCCTTCATGTCCCTGACTGGGCGCCTGAGACGCAACCGCTGGTTGTCCAGGCTTTTGTGGACGCCGGGGCATACGACTGCTTCGTAACCACGGCTTTGACGTGTCCCTCTTGCCCTGCCCTAAATCAAAGCTGCACGTACGAGTCGCTAGTCCACTCCCAAGCCTGCTATCAGAACTTACTGCCATTAGGGATGGCCTGCAGGCGCTGGCATCGACTTTGACTACTGGGGACAAGCTGGAACTCTACACGGACTCAACTGCAGCGATTCGGGATTTGCTTCGCGCTGCGCGTTGTACAAGCCTGGCCACACGCATTCACGAGATTATGGACACTTATCCATGCCCTGTTCACGCGTTTAATGGATTCGCCGAGACTCGTTTTCTGCGCACACTGTGGCAGATCGCGCCTGCCACCGAAGAGACCTCCAATGGCCACTACTACTACTTCGGCTATCTACCCTAGAAGACAACCTCCGCTGCGCCACGCGTGCTTTACTTCCACCGCGTGGAACTGACCTCCCCAGTGGTCTCGCTCGCTGGGAAGAAGTCTTGCTGCGGAGGCTTCGAGTTGGGGTGGCGTTATCCCCAGCAGTTACTCATGCTTGGCCTGCGCGATACCACGCCCCGTTTGCGGACACCTGCCCCTTCTGTGTGATTCCTGCGCCAGAAGCTGACGTTGAACACCTGTTGTGGACTTGTTCAGGTCTTAGAAATGCCAGAATTCAACACCTCCGAGGTACAGGGCTCCATCCTGGGAGACCCCCCTATCTTGAGCATTGGATATGGGGACCCCAGTACCGGTCTCTTCTTGGCTTTCTGGGTGCAACTGATGCAATGTTGTACCTATAAACCTCCCTGTTATGCCGTAGGGCAATCTATCGCATTAAAAAAACGGTCCGAGCGTTGAGATAACCCAGCCCGTTTCTCGCGCATGCACCTTATGGGGTTTATATTCTTCCCCTGGCACGTCTTTGGCGCATATCCCTGTGTCTGGATTGGACATAATCTTGCCTTCCTCTTCTTCATGGTCGAGGCTGTAATGGCGAATACCCCGAACACTTGATGGCCTGTTGCATCTTTTCATTATCCTCTCTACAACACAATGAACGAAGTGTGCCTATTGTGAGAGGCGACCTTAACACCTTTCAACGGGTTTTGTTCAGCGTCACTGTCATGCGGTAGGAAGCAGAGCATGGCAAGCGATTAAAGGGGAGAGCTAAGAATTAAAGCAACCGCGTGACCCCAGAGGGAAGCTAAGCGCGAGTGGGTAGAGCGCGAAGGAAGAGAGGGTTGTTTCGTAGCGGATTGAACTGTACGAAAAAAAAAACGACTGTGGAGAGCTTCTTCAAACAAGTGCGGTAAAGAGCAAAATGAAATAAAGTAAAAAACTTGAAAAGTCATTTTCCCTGTTGCTATTCCTTCCTTCGTAACACAAGGCCACTTGGGGGATGGGCCCGGAATTTGGATCCTTGAGGAACTAACGAGCCCGGTTCGCAAAATTCTTAACACTGTGGGCTCGAACAGTAACATTTGTAGGATAGTGCGTGCAGCGTGAAGACTGAACGTGATGTCACGGGAGTAGGACAGGTGCACACCCCCCTCGTAGAACTACGATTCTAGGGAGGCCGTGGCGTGTTCCAGTCTGCTTGGACACTAAGACGAACAAATGAAACCGAAGAAACTAACGCAAACACGCAACAACAGAAAATTAGCCGTTTAAAGTAATCTGTGCCAAAAGAAAAAGAAACGAAAGCGAGGAAAAAGGCGCAAGTACAATAAATTAAAAAAGAATTTGCAAATACATCTCACCAGGGTTTCGCCTTAAAAGCACGTAAGCAGACTGGACCGCGCCGAGGAAATTGTGTGTCGAAAACGGAGTGTTTCGATAACGTAATACGAGCAGCAACTGTTTTGAATGTGGCGCGCTTTCATCACCCGCTTTCTTTTTTTTGCCAGTCGGCCATAGTCACGTAATTGCACAGTGTGCCACCAACGGCAGAAACCACTTCTTAGGACAAAAAATTCCAAACAGAAAGTTCATATGAAAGCATGAAACAAAAGAGAAAGTGGACTTTGCAGCAAAATACAGATTAATAAAGTAAAAGTACAATAAAATGAAGTAATTGGATTTGTGCGCCCCCAGTAGCCACCAGTGTAGCAGGGGAGCGAGAGAAACCACTGAAAGATGCGCCACGCCCTAGTCGCGCATCCTTGGTGCGCGCTGCCCTAGGCCGATTACGTCACCTCAATAATCAGCCAACAGCATGAATCGCACTGTTATTACATTTTAAGCCCGCCTTAAAATATGACCATTACGTGAGGAGGCGGGTACAGAGCTCGTTGATTCCCGAGTTTCGGTCAATCTCGGGCCTTCTTGAATAGCGCCCCAAAAGTAGTACTGGAGGACCTTTCGTGTGAAAAAGCAAGCCTTGATTTTCTAGTTGCTTTTGCCAAATGAATTTACGCGGGAACACCGCTCAAACAAATAGAAGACTTTGTTTAGGCTGGCGGTTAGGCGTGCTATGCCATTCGAGGAGAAAAAAGGCTGGTGCCACCCACAAAATAATGTCTTTTGCCAGCTCGCTTATGTCACAGATGTCATTTATGAAGACACTCAACAGTAAATGTTAGAGTAAACGGCCTTGGGTACACCATATTTGGTTTGAACGCAATGGGAAGGTCAGTAGGTAATGGGAACATCTTGCAATGGAGCGCCTAAATATGATTCATTTGGTTAGGAGCCCGTCCACGAGCTCCATAATGTTCGAGTTTCGCAAAAAGAACTTCGTGATTCCCGCCTTGTGGGAAGCGCGGTTAGTCCGGAAGCCTTTGGATCGTAAGGGCCATCTGTGCTCTCTCAACCAGTAGTCTCGTCGGCTATGAGAAGTGGGAGTGTGTGAGCAGCTCCGCCCATTTCTCATATGGAGAGTTGGGGATAGGGATGGGGGTTCGAAATTGCTGGCACCCCCGTACGGTACGGGAGGGGGGTTGAAGGTGCATGTGAATGAATATAGTGTAGAATACATCACATATAGAATTTTTTTTAGGCGGGTAAGAATTAGTTTGCAGTCTGCGAAAGGTTGTGGCTTCGTATAGGGAGAGGTGTAGCTGTTAGCTCTGCCCATTCGCTTGCGACACCCGCGAACAACATTCTATGGGGATACACAACAACTTAAAATGCTTGGCAGTGTTCTAAGCACTATCGGTTTTTCTTATCGCTGAATTAATGATGCGACAAGGTTGCTTATGTTAGCACAAAAAAAAACACCGCAAAACATGGCAATCCCCGAAATTTTAGCTCAATTAAGAACGCTGTTTCTATGAAATATTTGTCAAAGATCTTCGACAATCATCGCAAGACGTTTTACCGAGAATTTTGCACTAGTAATTTCATCCAGCCAAACACAAAACATGCTATTCAACCCAGCTCCCTTTTCGCTTCACGGTGTAGCATGTCATGAAATTAAAATCTAAGTCTGTGTGGTTATCGTCGGTTTTTGAAAGTGTTGCTTGTGTGGTCCAATATCAATAAAGGTAAATAAATTAAATATATATTGAAATTTGTTTCCAAGTCATCCTTGTCAACTTCCTTGTCCTTGTATATGAACCCCAACCACTTGAATTTGGACGTTTTCCTTCACTTTGTAACGTACGCCTACAATACCGCGGTTGAAATTGCCACGGGATTTCCACCATTTTTCTTGTTTGTGGCCGACACCCCTCTTCCGTTCTTGGTTCCTCTTTCGTTTCCTGCCCGGTATCTGCAACCGTCCAGGCACCAGATCAATTTGTTTCCCAGAAAGCGCGTCTAGAAGCTTGCCCGATAGATCACTGTATCCTGCCAGAACGACGGGATATCTCGCTATGACGCAGCTCACCCAGATGTCTCCTTTCAACCTAGAGACGCCTTTTCGTGCCACAGGACCATGCGAAGTGTTTCTGTCCCGCTTCATTGGCCCTTAAAAAGCCCTTCCGGGTGCCCCTGCAGTAAACTAATTAGTATCTCCTACTTGTGGCGTCACCAACCACCGGTGCCGCGGCGTTGAGATTGTGCACGTGTCACGTCTGAAGCCGTTCGTCTAGCGTTCTCTCTCCCCCTGAGTTTCGGCCAGTTAAGGCGCTTCACCGACCGAGCCGAAAAAGTGTGAGCACAGTCCTTCAGTCTTAGAGGATACAATGTCCTGCTCTGGTCAATCTCACCATAACGTGCACCAGCCAGGAACACTCCCATTACTTGTTCCGTCTTCATTCACGTATCACTCGCCATCATCGTCTCCCCCACGGGCGCATTCGTTCTTAGCCTCTGCTTCGGCTGGTCTCACACCAAGGTCGATCACGTCGTTGCCCTGCAATAAACGATTCACCACGGCCCCTGGTCGGTCCAGGTCTCTCAATATGCAGGATATTTCTTGTGCTACGGAGGCAAAAGGGAGAAAAATCTGCTGTTTTTTTTTCTCCAATTTTCTTTGATGTTTTATACTGAGTTGTGTATACTGTGTTTGGCTGTATACCTGTCAGTTGATGGGTACCGTGCTGAATGTAGTGGTCATTCTTGTTTTTTACCACATCTGGTAAACCAACTGATTTCATTAGTATATATAACTCCATACAAAGTGTCACCAAAACGTACCAAAGCTCCTCTGTGAGTGGCAGACACCGTCAAACACCCGGCTGCTTAGGCAAGAAAGCATTGAGGAAGATATTGAAGTTTCACTTTCAGAATACATAATAAAGAAGACGCCGATCACAAGAGAAAATAAAACAATGACGTTTCAGCCCCCTGTATGGGAGCATTGTTCACAAGATCACTTTTACTGCAAACGATTGCTATGATTAGGGGCAGATGGGTTTCTGCAAAAGCACTCCCTGTCGCAAGCAGATAGCAGTGGTCCCTTAAGATTTACCGCGGCCACGCAGCCTTCCGGCATCCGGAAGGTCGCAATGTGGCAGTAAGCTTCATTGTGGACCCGTCGGCCATGAGCCTTAGCATACACCGAAAACAGAAAAACAGACGAGTAGCCAACCCAGTTACAACTCGCGGTGCAAGGAGCTCCCTTATTTGTTATTTGTCTGGTACGGCTGCACGGCACATGGTGTCGGTAGAGGGAATACGAGCTATCGCTGCTGTCATGCACGGGCTAGGCCCCGACTGTCGCTTTACAAAGCTGAAAGCGAACTTGATTGCCAAACGGCACAGGGCACCCTCCACACGAAGAGAATTGTGCCTAAGAACACGCCTGCACTCTAAGTTCAGCACAATCCTTGCCTGTCGTGCGAACCTGTGGAAGCTCGGCTCCAAGAGTTTGAGAAGTGGAAAGATTTTTTTTTTTAGAAATCCTAAGAGGACGGCCAAAATTAGAGTAGACGCCGTTCTGCGGCCTTGCTAAAGTAGATATGTCTGCGTACAGTTCACATGTACATGATAGCTTATAAAGTCAACACCGGACCCGCCGCGGTGGCTCAGTGGCTAAGGCGTTGCGCTGCTGAGCACGAGGTCGTGGGTTCGATTCCCGGCCGCGGCTGCCGCTTTTCTGATGGAGGCGAAAAGCAAAAACGCCCGTGTGTACGAGATTTCGGCGCACGATAAAGATCCCCAGGTGGTCAAAATTAATCCGGAGCCCTCCACTACGGCGCGCCTCATCGCCTGCGTTGCGTCGGCGCGTTAAACCCCAGAATCAATCAAAGTCAACACCGGCAGTCTGTGATTCAGGCTGTAGACTACTGCGTCTTTGAATTCTTTATCTCGATCAGGTAGGGTAAAGCAGATAATTGGTGAATAGTAAAAAAGAGGGAAAATAATGCGATGCAGCTTCTTACCTCACAAGACAGGCTATTACTGTAGCAGCTGTGACCACGGTTGCAACAAATGACACTTTCTGCCAAAAGATATTCAATTTTTAAACCATGCATGTCATGAGTAACGTGTAATAAAATGAATAAGAAACAACAAAACCATTTACCGCTCATGGATTTTTTGCAACAACTTTACACTTGCCTGATTTCCTTCAAGCTGCAAATTTAATTATTTATGTCTACATACTGAAGCGAAATTGGGCACTGGCAGAGCTATTGTATGTACACTGAATACAAAAAAACACGTTTCTCGACATCTAAAACAGATGTAAATCACAATGCATTAAAACGCACGAAGAATTCGCGAAGATTCGATAGAGCAGGTACTAAGTACAATACCGCGTAGAATTATATAAAAAAATCACCAAACACAATCATCAAACCAAATATAAATCAATCAAAAGTATGAAAAATGTTTTTAAATGCTGAGACCTCATTTCTCATGGTAGTAAATTCTCTTTTGAAATCGTTCGGGGGAAGAAGCTGTATATAAATATATTACTGTGCTCTTGAAACAGTGCAAATTTAAATGTGTGACTATTCTTACTAGATCAAAGTGTACCAGAAGACAAATATTCATTCTCTAGTAAGTACCACGGTGAGTTCGTGAAACAATGCGGCCATTTGTGGCATTCGCGACCAAGCCTTTCGGATAGGGGTTGTAATTGTAGTATAGCAATGTGAAATGATGGTAGAAAGCTCCAGTCGTAACGGCGGTAACTGAAATGTATTGCTTTCTTGTGAGCTGATTCGAGCGTATTAATTCAGATACTTCGATGGTGTCCAGGATGCTGCAGCTGTATTCTTGAATGGGTCCGACACAGCGATTTATACTTCGGCCATGTTATTTCAAGAGAAGCTTCGCGCAGTGTAAGCATAATCCTTTCAATGCATTGCTGCAAGAGTATTCAATGTGCTTTGACTACGACAAGGTAAGTGCGAAATCATCCGTAGTGGCGTATATTTCGACACACGCTGCAGGGAAGACTCATTAAAGAAATAAACAAAGAAATAGAACTGCGCCTGCGAAAATATGAAGTCATTGTTTTTTTAAACGTCGAATTCATTTGGCATTTGTCGCGTCATCTGCAAGATTGTCCAAAAAGGTAAATCACATAGGACAAATCATCTTTGTTATTAGGTTGTATATTTCCCAGTGGTACGAATAGGGGCGGAGGTTTGTGTACACAGAAATCGGGATACCACGTATCTGTAATATCAACAAAAGCGTCAACAGCAACGAAATCTGGGGAACTCCGGATCGCGCATTCACTACAGGAGAGTGCAAAAAAATAGTCTAAACTTATCGAACGGGGTGATGTAAAAACGAGCTGTTCAATCAACTGAGGAAGATTTAATAAGCATAATTCGAAGTTTATGAAGACATTTTGAGTGAAAAAAACGTTGTAGAGGTCTTTAAAAATGGCATCAGGTTGCTTTTACTATCCAAGAGTGGGAGTAATGTAATACGAATATTTGACTAGCCGTGTGATTGTACTAAATCCACGACTGAAACCGTGCTGGAAAGTACACAAAAAGTGTTTTTAGAATCCTTATAACAGGACTAGAAATTATCCGTAAGAAGTTTACATGATTGAAAAGTTAATAAAATCACGCAGTAGTTCAATGGTGAAAACGTGTTACCAGATTTCATCATACAACATTTTTTTGTCAGTTTTCATGGGTTTTAAAAAAACTACATTATAGTGCCGGCTGGTCGAACCGCACCATCTCAGAAGGAAATCGTTGCAATTCCATAACAACCACCAGATTTCTTATGGCCCAAGTGTACATGTTGATATAAAAAACACTTGTGAAATATGATAACGCCATTTAAATATGTGAATATGTGAATGAAATCGGGGATATCGAATTTTCCAGTGAGGAATGCCGAGAGAATATGCTCATTGAAGGCAGCGGCGATAGTCAATGGGTCACTAGTAGAGACATTTTTTACTTGAACAGTATTAGCAGAGGTCGAGGAGAGTAAAACTGAACTCCAAATTTGTCTTGAAATATTTGTCATTAAACCTCGTAATATACCATAGAAGACTTTAGATGATCTCATTTTGAGTTGTAGCTCTTCCTAGAAACGTTCTATAGGAGGATTTTGAAAGGAATCTTGGATGGTTACTTAAAGGGACCCAGAACAGCCTTTTGTAAAAGATACAAAAGGCCTTTACTGTCGGGTAGTACCAAAATAGCGATGCAATGCCGTTGGAATTATTTATCTACATTCAGTATTAGCTGCGCCAGAAGCAGTTAAATGCCCCTTTCCCCACTTGCCGATTGATTCCTCCTCTCTCTCGGCTTCTTTCAAAGCAGCTGGAAACACTGGTAATAGCCATGTGACATCGCGACGCTCGACTTCCGTTCTCCGCTAGCTACATTCCTGCGCCTGGGCACGCGTCAATAAGTGCAGACCCGCCTTTGCCTCGGGATCACGCAGGAAGGAGGAAGATCAGTCGGAGGCCAATGGCACTGACGTTGCCGGCGACCGACGATCGGCCGAATAAGGGGGGCGCCTCGCCGTTGCGTCAGCCGCGGTCGGCTCGCTGCGGCGACGCGCTCATCAGCTGAGAAAGGTGATCTTCAAAAATTGTTTACGAATTATCCGTACAGCGTATGGGGCTCACACTTGGCTCAAAAATTCCCCGTTATGTGTTCTACCACCTGAATGCATTTGATTTACGCCTTAACGAAGCTTTTCTGGGTTCCTTTAATACTTTAAATAGATTCGCTAGTAGTTTTGCTTCGTCGTTTTTCCATTAGGTTGTGAATCCCACCGCTGAAGAGGCAACCAATCAAATATCCCCCTTGCAGCTTGGTCTGTGTTGTCGGTATGCCCATCCCGAATCTGGGAGAGAAGAGGAGAACTGATATTGGAAAACTTTCACCTACGCGAATAGCCGCCCACACGTCAACAAAGGGCGCGGAAGCCACCCGGGTGAAGATACGTCAGATAGCCCAGCCTTTCTTTTATGCCGTTCTCGTATAACGCACTATCTTAAAAGAATCAAAGTATGTTGTATGGAGGGTTCTTAGCCGTAGTGGCCAGACCTGCATTGGGACCAGCATCGAGGACCACCACCGTTAGGCACGACTCTCAGATTCCAGTAGGGAATACACAATCTACGGACGGGGCGACTGAGCAATGACAGAACATTCTATTAGGACTGCCGCTCCTTTCTAATGAAGCCACAAATTGAATCCGCAGTTTCAAAAGGTGCTGACTCACCTTTCAATGTGGCAATGTAACCCAATTAGCATCTGCAAGATTCAAACAAGTAATAGGAGCGAACAAAATTCGCGCAGGTACTAAGAAAAAAAAATCAGAAGCCCTAGCGCTGTCCCTCCTGACTCGGAGAGTATACGCATCCATATGAACTCTTCGTGGTAAACTGGACGAGAATCAGGGCTATGGCAGTAAGGAGAGTAGACGGTCGCAACCGCTGAAACTACCGTGAACGCCACAGATATCAAAAACAGGCCTTCGCGTGAGTAAATTTTCATTGGTGGTTCGTTTTCAAGTCAGAAACCCTTCGATCTTAGAAATCGGCCGTGATGGCGAAGAAGAAGGAGACTAGGTCAGGTGGAGGACAGTATGAAGCAGCAAATCAAACTGCATATGCAATGTTGTTTAAAGGGTACTTATAACCTGGGTGGGCGAGCCTTGACTTTTTCACCATCAACTGACTCAGATACGTATTAAATACTCCTTAGCCATTGACGGTTACGTAATTATGATTATGATTACGTAATTACGTATTTGTGAAACTGTTATGATCGATCAATTTCAAGCTTTAGAATATTACAATGGCTTGGACGAGGGGTTCAACCCCATACTTTCCATGATTTAATCTTCTCCCACATGTAGCGGTCGAAGAAGAAAGAAAACAGATCGCTGGAGAATGGTGTCACAGCGCACGAAGAGCCTCAGGTGCCGTAAGTCCGTAAGTGCATTGCCCTTCACAAATAAAATGCACTGTAAGACGAGCATAGTAATCATCCCAGTATGCGGGAAGGCATCCCGCGAAAAATGACGTTGTGTTATCCCCGGGAGGATATGCCATCCCGAGACGTCGCGGGCGGAAACCGTACTCCCCAAAAGGCCAATAAGGCAGCGGCTTTCTGGAGGAGGAAGGTGGGAAGTTACCGCCAATACGTGGCGGAAATATGCGGGCCTTTCATGTCGCATTTGCACCATGCCCGTTCGACAAAAAGACAAAAGTGTCAGCAGCCTTACAATACCCTTAAAACCACGTCCACATATGGCTAGTGGCACGTACTTAGGTCAGTGCATACAAGGAAAGCGCTACGATACTGCAAAACCCTGCTGATGATTAGTTACAGCCACCAATTTAAACACCCCAACTACAAACCCGCTACAGTATTGCGGCCATAGACCTTTTGGTCGCCAGTCACTTTGGTAAAATTGATAATGAGATTGCGGACGTGCCGGCTCTTCAGGCCGGCCCTTTAATCACTCACTACGTCATCTCATCTTTTTCAAAGGTCGAAACTATAACCCCAAACGCAACCTTCTGATGTCAAGAAACTGGCGACTCTTCCACTACACCTTCAGGACCTCCAACCGGAAAGTGTTTCTTGGGGCGCGGAAGCGTTCCTAGTTAAAGCGCAGTCCCGCTTGTCCGCCAATCAGCCCAAGGTTGCAAGGTGAAACATCACCTGGAAGCATTCCCGCTGAACCCTCTTCCTATCCCACTGCCCGTGTACCCATTTGTTGTTGGCCATACAGCCGGGGAACTTGCTTAACCTGGTTCCTGATGGAGAGTGAGTGAGTGAAAAAGACTTTATTAAATGCCGGCAACAGACGTAGTGTTGCCACTACGCCCGGACGGAGCCACTCGTCGGTCCTTTGGCCACTCTACTAGACGGCCACCGTCGCTACTCACTGCAGTAGTGGTCGCCCCCTTCCCCGGAGGGAGGATGGCGCCCCGCAGCTTTCACTCCGGTGCTGCCGTTCGAGAGCCGACAGGATCTGCTGGACAGCTGAAAGTTGGTCCTCCTTGCTGTGACTTCGCGTGACGTCTTGATTCCACGGCGGGACGTCGGTCCTATGCGTGACAGGCAGCGTCGGTAATTTGTATCCCCCTCGATGACTGTAGGCGTCAAAGGTGAGACCACAAAAACCAATAAGAGAGCTTCTCTGAGTGGCAAGAAGACCGGGCAAACTGCAAAGGTGGCTCTCCCACCTAGCTTCTTGTAAGTTCGGCTAAGTTTATGGGTTTTTATTAGCCCAGGATAGACCAATGAACACTCGGTCATAAAACTGTGTACAATGTACGCGTGCTGCCTGGATTTGCAGGTTCGATTCCAGCAGGTTCGGCCGCAGAGTCGCAGGTTCGATTCCCGGCCACGGCGGCCGCTTTTCTAATGAAGTTGAAAAGCAAAAACGCCAGTGTGCACCAGATTTCGGCGCACGTTAAAGATACCCAGGTGGTCAAAAGTAATCCGGAGCCCTCTACTACGCCATGCCTCATCGCCTGCGTTGCGTCGGCGCGTTAAATTCTATAATCAATCAATCAATCAATCAATCAACCAACCAACCAATCAACCAACCACTCGATCAATCAATCAATCAATCAGGAAATAGGAACGTTTATATATAGTAGTGGTGAGGCTGAGATGAGGAACAGTAAATTGAAACACTCAGACCTTTCATGCCATACATTCATCAAAAAGTGTAATCTCGCTCTTTGAGGATTCTATAAATGGTGCACTAACCAGGACATCACTTCAGAAAATATGTGGTGAGCTTCAGTTATTTCTGTTTTTGAGTGACGTTTTGTAATATCTCACACGCGACAGTTGTTAATATCTATATGACGTGCTTTTTCATTGCCTGCAGTTCATCGTGAAGGTTCGTCGGGCTTATTATTTTTACTGAACTATTGTGCTCTCTTAATGTTTCGTCAAATATCGACTTATTTGGCTAGTGTATGCTTTTCCGCAAAAATATGCGTTTGGCGAACCACCTCATGATTGGAACAAACTAATTTTTTTAGGTTCTGGAAAAATTCCATTATTTTGATTTGTTTTTCTTAAGTACGCACCTGCATCCTTTGAGAGTTACCACTAGCGTCATGTAATCATTCGTATTTTTTGAATAACGCAGTTTTGAACTTGAGCTCGCCTCGGGTGTGTTTGCTGTGTTTTCTTCGTCCCTGATAACATTCAGCGCAGTAGTAATATAAAGTAATCTCCCTTCAGCATTTCTGCTCTGTCGAGTTGTCTGACGTAAGGCGCAACTTCACTTGCTTACCCCGCCGCCCTAAAAGGAAAAAAAAAGCGATAGCAAGCGACAACGAAGTGGCATGGTGGAAGGTGGGCAAGCGTTGGTGCAATCAGCTCAACTGCACGAGGAGAGCAAGCAAGTACGACGCAGGCTATGGATGATGCGCTAAAATTAGGAAGGCTCCTCTAATAAGCTTCTGCTAGGTAGGCTGAAACGGATGCTGTAGTAACGATACAGCCATAAAAAATGACGCGTTGCTAGTGCTATTTATCAGCCTCTGAACACGATACGGATGGTTCATGTGCAATGCAGCCTTACGCTGTCTGGGGCTGATCTAGAACGCGAGCCTCGATTAGTGCAGGTACGTCGTCCCTGTCCTGTAAGCTCCAGCCGAAATGGAGGATTAGAAAACGAGCTTCCACGGGTTTCGTGAATATAACCTGTTTTAATTGTGGCGCACGCGTTGCTTATCAACGGTCACACTGGACATCATTATGAATCAGCGGTTAGGCGTTTTATTTTGTAATTTATATAAGGCTATTTTAAGGTGAACCTCCCAAGGGCCCCGTTTGGAGAAAAATCGTCATCGTCCGGTCAAGGGAATAGCCACCGGAGTACGGAGTACATGAATTAAAGCATAGAAGCCTGATGCGCTGCCATTGCACTATCTCCTCACTTGGCCTGCTGAGGAAGAAAAGTTGTTTTTGTTGTTGTTCTTGTTTTTGTTGTTTCCGCTTTTGTTCTTTTTGTTGTTGATGATGATTCTGGTTTTTTGCTTTTGTTGTTTTTGTTGTCGTTGTGGCTCTTTTTGTTCTTGTTGTTTTTCTTTTGTTGTTGTTGTTTTTGTTTCTGTTGTTGTCGCTGTTGTTGCTGCTGCTTCTGTTGATGATTATGCTGTTTTGTTGTTTATGTTTTTGTTGTGTTGTTGTTGCTGCTCTTGTTGTTTTTGTTTCTGTTCTTGTTTTTGTTGTTTTTGTTTTTGTTGTTGTTTTATTTCTTGTGTTTGTTGTTATTGTTGTTATTTTGTCGTTTTCTTGCTTTCGTTGTTTTTGTTGTTGTTGTCGTTCCTCTCCTCGTGGCACATGAACTTCACCGATTAATCAGGTGCCGGGAGCCTCAAGGGAATAATGGGCCCGATTCACCAAATTCTCAAAACTATGAATTGGAAACGGGAACGTTGTGGAATCGTGCGTGCTGCGTGCACATAAACGCGATGGCACGGAAGCAGCACACGTCCCATCCGCTGCGCCGGACCATAATTGTAACTAGGCTGTGGCATCTGCCATTCTTCTTGACGTAATTCGCACTTGAAGGCGAAGAATCGAAGGCAAAAAAAAATAAAAAGCGCGCACAGCGTAGCAGAGAAGAAGCCTACAGGCGTAATTGACTCCAAAAGACGAAGAAATAAAAGCGAAGGACTAGACGCGAGTGCGATGTGGCCGTAATTAAGTTAAGTGTAGCCAGGCCTTTTGCCTTCCAAGCCCGTAAGCAAACTTGAATGCCCGTAGAGTTTTTAAATTTTACGGTGGAGCACTTTGGCGCGCGCAACTACGGTTTGACGTCCTCGCCAGCCTCGTAAGCGAGCGAACGATGGAAATGCCGAAGTCTGAAAGAACACGGAGGGGGGGGGGTTTGGTGGGGGTGGGGGAGAGTGCGTGTCGCCATTAAATGTGGTTCTGTATGCCGGCTTCTCGAATGCGCAAGATAAAATAGTCCAGGACCATCCTCCCGTCCTGTGTAGACCCTTCGGGATGGGTTCACTCCCGCGTGAGGTGTTCGCCGCACCGAGCTAAGCGCCACGCACCACGCTTCGGTCACCCGCTGAAGTGATCCTTGGCGGCGATGGCTTCCGCAGTGAAATCGCCTAATCGTTAGTTTGTTCCAATGGGAGGATGGCTGAGAGGAGGATACGGGGAAAGGGTTAGGAGTGTTCGATCTGAAAATGAAAGAAAAGACAGTGGATGCATCACAATTCACTGCACGTTCGCTGCTACAGCGTCACTGCAGCGAGCGGCGTATTTGTTTTACGAAGGAATAAGTTTGTGCAGACGACGAAGACGAAGAGACGAGAGGACGTCCTGTCCTCTCGTCTCTTCGTCCTCGTCTTCTGCGCAAACTTATTCCTTCGTACATCATGAACCAACTAGCCAGCAATCAAGTCCTACTAAGTCATTTGTTTTGTTTTGCCGAGACATTTTGTGAGCGTTCCCAGAGCACTCCAGCCTGAAAACCGAGCTCTCACTCTACAAGCTTGATTTACCGGCGTTCAACCAGGGAAAATCTGAATGCCACGGTTGGAGTTATGTATTGTTCTCACGACGCAACTCTCTCTCCCTCTCTCTCTCTCTCTCTCTCTCTCTCCGTCTTAGAGAAAATCACTGTCCACGCTGGAGATGAATGAAATTTGATCAACGCTTTCCCCTAACTTGTGTGTGACGTTCATGTCGCGCGCTAGCAAGGTTCGCCGGGAATCTTCGTCGACTGAGGAAAAAGCGCGAACTTTTTTCTGCCTTTTTTTTAATTCGAATGTTTGCCCTGCGGCATAATAGATGTAGGCGCTTACAGAAACACGAACAAGTTAGTTTCATGTATAAAGTTCAGGAGTTGTCGGTGACACGGTCCATGCACCCAGCGTTGCTGGTCAGGAGGACAGCCAGGGTGGAGACCGGTTGCACGAAGGTGCCGCAGACGAACTTGATGCAATCCCGGGTAGGCCCAGAGCAGGTGCTGCACATTCACGTCCCCATTGGCAGTGGCGCAGAATGGACAGGTGGATCCGTATGGGCCGCGGTATTGCGATGCCCAGGAGGCAGCCACGGACGGCGTAAGGGCCACCCCAACGCGTAATCTCAGCAGCGCAACCTCCTCTCGGCGAGTTAAGTCGCCAGGGAGGTTTGAACCACACGGTGGTATGAGTGCTCGTGTGGTGCGCCGAAGATTTTCCTTTTGTCGTTCCAGGTGCCCGCGACCGTCTTCGGGGAAAGGCAGTAGTGGCCGCATGACGGTACTCGGGCGGCTAGCTGAGTCTGCCTCCGTGTTGCCAGGCACAGATGAACGGGGCACCCATTCGATACATATCCGCAGCACCGTGCTTCTTGCCAAGCGATGGATGGCATCTGAGAAGGATGTCCATTGTGCCACGCGACGAATGTCATGTATGGCTTGCGTTGAGTCAGTCCAGATGATTAGTCGGGAGTACGGCCCCACCCTGACAAAAGGTAGTAATGAGACCAGTCCATCATGTATTGCAGCTAATTCAGTAAGATATACGGGTGGCACTGGAGTGGCGGCATATGAACAGGCTTGGTCAACTTTTGGTAGCTGGGGGCAAACCAGTGCGGTGTGTACCATGCCATTTTTAGCGCTGGCATCTACATACACAATGATTGCGCCGGTGTCTGTACATTGAAGACAAGAGACCTGTGCTGTGGCCTTGCGAGGGTCTGGGCGACATAGACGACCGATGGGTTTATTTTCTGTCAGGTGTATTCGCTGCCATGGAGGGAGGTCCGACTCTTTCACGGTTGTATCTGCTACAACAAAGCCCATGTAACGGGCTAGTGCAGCAGCTGCACTGATGTTAGAGAGCTTACAGGTGCGGGCAGAACAGCGTTGATGTACCAGATCATCGATAGTGTTCAGCTGGGCCTGGACCTGCAGAGTTGGTACCGGGGTCTTTCGGGGCAGGCCAGTAACAGCCCGCATAACATCTCGGTTGATTGCTTCGAGGCGATCCCAGTCCCTCATCGTGAGATTGTGGAATTGGGCCTGATACACGAGTCGGAGTTGTAAAACAGACTGCACAAGGAGGCGAGCAATCCTAGTTCACGACCCGCCAACCTTCGTTGCTATTCGGTGTATCAGGTGGATTGTGCGTGCAGCACTCTTTTTGCCCCCTTCACCTATGGAGCCGCAGATCCGGACGAGACAACGTCGAGACCAAGGACCCGTAGACTTAAAACTTCTTGTAGTGGTTGCTGATCAATAAAATCCGGACAGGCCGGGTCCCAAGTCGGCGGCGTTCGTTGTTATTAGCCATGGACATATAAGCCATTTTTTCTTTTGAAAGTTCAAGCCCTACCTTGGCGCACCAGGAGTTGGTTGTCTTTAACGCCGTTTGTAGTGCTCTTTTTTGTACATCGATGTCAGGGTGCACAGACCATACAGTAATGTCGTCGGCGAACATTATGTATTTGCGTCCGGAATTCCCGCCAACTGCCATGCTAAGGGAAGCGAGGCGATCATAAATAATATTGGCTCCCGCACTGAGCCCTGTGGAAACACCGGATACGAGGTGAAACTGCCTGTAGCTTTTCGGGCCAAGCGAACAGAGAAAGGTGCGGTTTCGAAAAAAGGCGTTCACAAACGTGTATACACGATTTGGAAGTTTGAGCCACTCAAGGATCGCAACAATAGCTTCGTGGCTGACGTTGTCGCATGCTTTCTTGATATCCATCGCCAAGACCGTTCGAATTCGATGAGAGCGACCTCTATAAGGACCATAGATCGCCGCTAGGGGGCCGCGCGGAACAGTAACACCTCACACTGGCTCCGCTTTTTTTCAGTCCTAGTGACAAATACTTCCGCAACCCGACCTCGTCAACCAAGGAATCACCTTCCAAACGTGACAAGGAACTCGGGGAGACCAGTAACAAGTATCTGGACACCATCAAACCTTGTTACCGGCCGCACAAGGTGGGTTCCACACCGCCGCTTCGCTGAGCCTAAGCGAGGCGGTGCCGATGCCGGCTTCGGCATGCCGGAGCAAGCACGTGCGCCAGCAGCTGCAGCAGGGGACCATGGCGGTGCGGAAGCCACATCGGCAGTGGTGGCCAGCGCGCCGGGCGATGCTTCCACGTCGCAGCAAGTCATCGGCACAGCTCTAAGGCTGGTAACAACAGTCACCGGTGAATCCATCTCACAAGAAGAGTATGAAGACAACACGGGCTGGCTCGAATGTTACGGGCGCAAGCATGGCCGCACCTCACCACGTCATCCCATGGATGCATCGGACGCGCCGTCCGCCGATCACAGAAGCGTACACTCCGCTACGCAACCAAGCCATGAGGCAAAGACACAGCACCAAAATCGCCCCATTCAACGCCCGCGATTCCCACGCCTACCCAAGGACGACATCAAAGTCGTGATTGGGCCGCGGGACGGTCTCAATGTTGCGCGCATCAGCGAAGCTACCTTGAGAGACAGCATTCTACGGGCTGCCGGCCTAGAGCAAGAACTGGCCTCAACGGACATTTTCCGAGCGAACCAGACTCAAAACATAGTGGTTATCAGCACAGCGCTTCTCGAAAGAGCGGTGAGACACTCGCATTGAACAAATCAAGATCGGCGAAACAACTTACGCTACCCGAGCCTACGTGACTCCTCCAGAAGATTCCGTAAGGGGGGTCATCCACAACATTCCCCCTTACGACTCACCTGAAGACATAGCAAGAAGTGTTGTGTATTCCCGAAACCCCACAGCCCTCCACGCCAGAAGGATGGGACAGACAAACCCGGCCATTATAGCCTTCTATAATGGCCATTATAGCCTTTTATAGCCCTACTTCGTATATTACCGCGGAGCAGAGTACCGCTGCTACATACATAAGAAAAAGCATGAGGTGTGCTCTGCCTGCGGTACGTTGGGCATCGGAAGGACGTGTGCCCTTGGCCAGAACACGCATTTTGCAGCGTGTGTGGCGTCGCTAACCCCATGGAAGAAGAGCACGAATGCGTGGTAAAATGCGCCCTGTGCGGAAAGGACCACCCTACTGGAGACAAGCAGTGCAAACAGCGCTATCGCCCCCCCTTCGTCCTCAAGCAGCGACAATGGCGCCGCCAACGATCCCGCAGCCAGAAACGAGACTCTTCCAGACGGCGGAGGGACCGTTCGGTTTCATTCCCACGGCTACCTCCAGTGGGTTCGTCGTCTCAGAAGAATAACAACGAGAAGTCCAGCAAGCCTCAACGACACTCCCGCTCCAAGTCCAAGAACCGGAACCCTGATTCAGCCGAAACAGCCCCACTACGACAGCCCTGCAGCACCGGAACACCAGACTGCACCACGCAGGTGAGCTGGTCAGCAAAGGCCTCCCAAACTGCTAGAGCAGGGGCACAAACACAAGAGATCCACATCCGTGCAAAACAAGATAACGAACAGGAAGAGTTGCAGAGCATTAGGGCTACACTGGACCAGGTTCTAGCCGAGAATAGGCACCTCAAAGCCGAGCTCCCGCAGATCAAACGTAGCTATACCCCGGCAACATCGTCAGCCGGAACACCAGCCTCACACTCTTTTGAGGAAAACCCTCCTCGTAGCAAAAGACGGGCTGAGGAGGCGGCTGATCGCCCATCGCAAGAAAGCCATCAGATGGAACAACTGGAGCAACGCTTCAAGCAGGGATTTGAGGAGCTTCAATGCGCAGTGAATTCTCTAGCCACTGCATTGGCGAATTTCAGGGAGACTATTGACCTCAAGGTCACCGCTCTCGAATTTAAGGTAGCTCAACTCCCTTCGGCGTGTACATCGTCGCCAACACCACCCCCGCAAGTCGGCCCTATTCGCCCCTCTCTTTTCCCAAGGGGACATGGTGCACCCCCCTATGCCGAAGCCCTACGATTGTCTGCCGTTCAAACAGCCTCTGATCACCATGGCGCAAGAACCAGGCAAACACAATGATAACCACTCTTACTGCACCTGGCAGTGGAACTGTAAAGGATACAGGTCCAAACGAGGGCTCCTACAACAGCATATCAACCACGTACGGCAAAACCACCAGACTGCACCAGATATCATAGCGTTACAGGAGACAGAGGTCCCAGCTAAACTCTCGGGATACAAGGGTTACCACTACGTTCCTACAGATGCCGGTGCACCCTCGCCAAGAGGGGTCACTACCCTCGTGCATCGAAATATTCCAGCAAAGCAAATATCGCTTGAATGTCAGGGGCCGGAATATGTTTTTCTTGAAATCCTGCCCGCTACCGCCAAGAAGAAGCAAAAGTTGTACGTCCTTAATGTATACAGCGCCCCAAGACTATACCGTAATGTCGGGTACTTACTCCAGATGGCTCACCAGGTGTCCCATGGTCATTCTTTGGTTATCGTTGGGGATTTTAATGCGCCCCACCCAGCTTGGGGATACCCCCGACCCACAAAAAAGGGTCAGCAGGTATTCGATACCCTGCAACAGCTGAATCTCAGCGTCTTAACGGATCCAGCGCACCCAACCAGACAGGGCAACAGCGTCCAGCGCAATACCACGCCGGATCTGAGTATTGTAAAAAACGTGAACAGCGCACAATGGAGAAACACGCTTATCGACCTCGGCAGCGATCATTATATCGTGGAAACACTCCTCGTAGCCGGGCCGACGAAATCAGTGGGGCGCAAGCACACAGTAATTGACTGGGACCTCTTCTGGAAAATCCGACAAACGCAAGACTGCCCTAATATCGAAGATGTCGAGGAGTGGGTGAAAATCATACATGAGCACGTCGACTTGGCCACTAAAATCGTTCCTGAAGAAGCAAATCTCGAGCAAGTAGACTCGCGGCTGGTTCATATGTGGGAGGCGAAGGAAAGCATACAGGACCGCCTTCACAGAAACAGACACAACCGCCCCCTGCGGCGAAGGTTGGCTCTACTAAACAAGTATATAGAAAAGCATGCCGCCTATTTAAGCAATTAGCACTGGAATGCCGTGTGTGATCTGATGGAGAGACAAATAAGCAAACCACGCACGTGGCACACAATCCGAAGCCTGCTAAATCCCGAGCGAAAGCGCATCGTTCAACGCAACAATATGCTAACCTTGCTACATTTCGAAAAATCTGATTCGCAAACACTGCTGGAAAAACTACAGCACTTGTACATACTCCAAAGTTCAGAAGAATCGCCACGACCCTACACGGGGGAACCAAACTCAGCGCTGGACAGTCCCATAAGTAGAGCTGAGTTGTATGCCGCCATCACCAAACTAAACATACGATCCGTGCCCGGGCCCGATGGCATCCCTAATAAGGTCATCGCAAACCTCGATGACTCATCCATAGCCGCGCTCACCGACTACATGAATAGGGTGTGGGATAGAGGTAAGCTCCCTTCTGTATGGAAACATGCCTTGGTCACCCTCATCCCGAAGACGGGCAAGGAGCTGAAATTGGAAAATCTCAGGCCCATCTCACTAACATCATGCCTTGGTAAGCTGCTGGAGCATGTAGTTCTCCGTCGACTGCACCAGCACATGGAAGAACGACAGTTATTTCCTCACACCACGGTAGGATTTAGGCCCGGCTTATCTACTCAGGATGTGATGCTGCAGCTGCAACATGAGATAATTGACAACCCTGAAGCATCCCCCCTCGACGCGCGGGTAATCATGGGGTTGGATCTTACGAAGGCTTTTGATTGCGTGAGCCATGCGGCCATACTTAAAGGAGCCATGAAGAGAAAACAAAAGTTTGTTTCATTCGAAAGATTAGGTGTTTCATAGTACCCCAAGCGCTTTCCCGGAAGCAAATGATGCATTATTCACTGAGAAATAAGGCAATTTAAGCCAAAATTTTAAATCTCCCGCTAAAATTGAACATTCCGTGACGTGTACAATGGCGTCATAGAGCCGGTCCATGAAACAGACACTTAGTATGTCGACTCCATATAGCACCCACACGCGGGAGTCGACCGAGACGGCGGCCATTTTAAAACTACTAGTAAAACCTAGTGCACCCGCAGCCCTAGTCATGGAATCGCCTGATCCGGAGAACAAAACTCTCGCCGAGGAGCTCGGGCTTGCATTTAACAACCTCACACCACAAAAACGCTCAATGCTTCAAAGTGCACGAGCGGCAAGAGTTGTGGGATACGCGGTGGACGGGAAAGCGACCATTCCGCGATAGCCACAACAGACGAACGCCCAGCCGTCGGCACCGCTGCCTCGTCAGCCCCGTCGCGACGGACGAATATAGACTGGTACGTATGTGCCGTATTTTGATTACGGTTAATAATAGTTCAATTTCAGTAGCAGTATCACTTATGCCAGTTGGCCGGTGTCGTGTATGGAAAGCCGTTCGCGCGAGCTCTCTGCTTCGACTAGAAAGATACGAGCGTCAATGCGCGGTGTTTACGGCATTTTTTCCCCAAGGTCAGGGCGATTGACGAAGTCGGCGACTAGCGCCAGCATGTCCCAGGAGTGAGCTAACGTAAGGGTCCCTGCCGTAACTGAACAAACTGAAGTTTTTAGTGGTTGTAAACTGGAAACGAGCTCGTAACGACAGCAGCAAGCCAACACCATTCGAAACTTACGCGACGACTGGCACTATCTCGTCGCTTCTTGCTGTTCCTAACTCCCCTCGTTTGTATTTTTACCTTTGCTGGTTGGCGATATGACGGCCAACCTACTGTGAAGGGATTACGATACGAAGCAAGGTCGCGGCTGTGCGTGCTGGAACGGTTCGTTGGCCCCGAAGAGCCTCGAACCCGAAAATTCGTCTGCGCGACGGCGAGATGTCGAGCTCGGCCGACGCTAGTTTCGTACGCATTGGCGCACACGCTTGCGAGTTCGTTCGGACCTTCAACCGTTTACTCCACCGTTCTTTGTCATAAAAAGAATGTGCAGTATGTTTCACGGGCATTTAGCTCGCTATGCAAGCTGTAAGCCCTGCCTAACATGTGTTTGCTTTTGCCGGCCTCCGCCAATCGCAGAGCATTCCCAAGTGACATCACAGGTTCTGTTGCGGAAAATGAGCTGGTGGGTCGCATGGTCATTTCCTTTTTTCCTAATTATGTAGCTTATTTGAGCGAAGTTTGCGTTATAAGTGGTGTCGTTATGGTTCTAACGAGGCAATCTTTCGAATGAACCAAACTTGTGTTTTCTCTTCATGGCTCCTTTAATAATCTCAACGACCTCAACGTTGGTGTCAAGACATATACCTACATTGCGGACTTCCTTTCGCAACGAACCACTCAACTCAACATCCATGGTCTCAAATCGGACTCCATAAGCCTGGGCAGCAGGGGGACACCACAAGGCTCCGTGCTTTCCCCCTTCCTTTTCAATGTGGCCATGCTTGGGCTGCCTCCTTTGCTCGACAAGATCCTCAACATTCGCCATAGCTTGTACGCTGATGACATTACGGTGTGGACAGTAGGTGGTAGTGATGGGGAGATACAGGAACGCCTGCAAGCGGCCGCTGATGTTGTACATACATACCTACACGATAGAGGTTTGGCCTGTTCCCAGCAGAAATCAGAGATCCTTCTGTACAACCCCACAAGGCCAGGCAGGCGACCATCATCTGCTCCAGACATTCAAGTATTCCTCCAAGGGAACGCCATCCCCAAAACTGACTGCATTCGCATTCTGGGTCTGCGGATCCACGAGAAAGGCACCAACACAGCAACCATTCAAGCATTGCACAATGCAGCTGCCCAGATTAGCAGATTAATAACAAGGATCGCAAACAAACAGCATGGCCTCAAGGAGCCCAACCTCCTCCGCCTTGTACAGACCTTTATAATCAGTAGAATTACGTACGTCGCCCCATATCTCAAGCTCAGGAAAGCAGAAATAGAAAAAATATTCGAATTATTCGAAAAGCCACCAAGGCAGCAGTCGGCGTCACTTTCAGCGCCGCCACAGACCGGCTGCTAGAGATGGGCATCCATAACACCTTGGACGAGCTCATTGAAGCCCAACGCACGGCCCAATACAATCGTTCAGCAGCTACCATCACCGGGAGAACCATCCTAGAATCCTTGCGCATTCCTTACGCCCATCAACACGGACACAAGACGACCTTACATCGGGAAATCCGGGAGCACATCAGTGTGGCACCGATCCCCCGCAACATGCATTCATCACACCATCAGGAGCGCCGACAAGCAAGGGCCATGGCACTGCACAGGCAGTACCACTCTAACCCAGATGTCTGCTACGTCGACACGGCAAGCTACCCTGGCCGAAGCGCGGTAACGGCAGTGGTGGTTGACCACCAAGGTAATGCGGTATCCTCGTGCTCAGTCAACACGTCCCGCACAGATACGGGAGAAGAAGTGGCCATCGCCCTCGCCATCACGGGTACACGGGCCAGCGTAATTATATCGGATTCCAAAACCGCCATGCGCAATTACGCAAGAGGGAGAGTTTCTACGGAAGCGGCGCATATACTACGGACCCGCTCTGAGACATCAAGACAAGTCCGTCTGGTTTGGACACCAGCGCATTCGTCCCTCCCGGGGAACGAGATGGCACACGAGGCAGCCCGAGGATTCTGCAACCAGGCTGACTCCGAGTCCAAAGAGGTGCCGTCTGACACGTGGGGGGGGGGATCGGCTCTGGACATATCAGGAAATTACCCAGCACTATAGGCTGAGTCGCCTGAAACTTCCGGCAGCTCACAGATCCCTCACAAGAGGACAATCCGTAGCATGGCGTAGGCTGCAGACATTCACTTTCCCCCACCCCGCCCTATGCCATCGACAGTACCCAGAAAGGTACCAGGGCACATGCAAATGGTGTGGACTGCCAGCTGCTTCACTGACCCACATGGTTTGGGCCTGCCATCTCAAACCCCAGTCCGCCAGCCCCGGATTCCACATCAGTAATTCCGAGCAGTGGGAGGCCGCGCTGCTCAGCTGCATTCCCGAAGTACGAGCTGCGGTCATCCAGCTGGCGGAAGACGCCGCCAGGGTCCATGGGCTCCTGGCCGCCGTCTGACGAAGCGCACACCCGGAACCTCCCTCTCGGGTGGAATCTCCCTCTCGGGGCGTCAAAAGCGGGAAAGAAGCTACTTGCGGCTGTATAGGCGAAAGTGGACGGGTCTTGCCCAGATGCTATTAGTGCACTAGCCACTGGATCTGGAGGACGTTGACCGTGTTCCATTGCTCGAAATGTTCGCCAGACTGAAGAATTCGACGACGAAGGGCCAAGCGAAGCGCAACAGTCTAGCCAGCGGCCGCGATCAGTCGTCGTTCATGTCGACGTGCTGCTGCTGTGAGGCATTCAAGCTTCAGCCGAACGTCGATTGACGTTGGGTTCCTCACTGAAGCAAGTTCAGCTTGGCGCCGCGTGGCCCGCAGACGGCAGAGTTGCGGGTCTGGAGCCGGACGGGATTCCTCTACCCTGGTAGTGCGGGTTGCTGCATCCAATGCCGCACGGAGCCTCGGACCCGGGTCGGATAAGGGGCTGGAGACCATCGTAGCTGACGCCGATCGATAGACGTCCCAGTCTACCACCCGACACAGTCTTCGAAAGTGATCCCTACAACCGGGAGAAAGGTCGAGATGAATGGGATGGTGATCGCTGCCCCAGCAGTCTGCTTCACACATCAAGGTCACTGAGCCGCTTCCCAACCACCAAGCTAAGTCGGGCGAGCGAGGAGTATCACGTGGACGTTCACACCGACGTGTGGGCACTGAAACGTTATTTGGTAGCACAAACTGGGCGTCCACAAAATGGCGTCCACAAAACGCGCACTGGAGGTGACATAGCCCCATGTAGTGTGGGGCGCAGTGAAATCCCCCGTGACCAAGATTAGGCAGCCGGGATGCCGTTGACGTAGATGTGAGACCCAGCCAAGGCTCAGTCTGGCCGCACGGCCACTGTAGGGCGAGCATAGTACGGCGCTATGACTACGTCCGTGTGAGGGGGGCGAAGGATTACAGCGACGACCTCTTGCCATAGTATGCACTATCCCGCCAGGTCGATGCGGGTCTGAGGATAGCAGGAGCGGGCATAGACGGCTACCTTTCCTGGGGGAGATTAGGCCTAAGACTCCGGCGGTCCAAGATGGATGGAGACGAATACGCCACAAATTCACGAAGGGAATGGAGACCATTAGTTTCCTGGAGTAGTAGCGCCCATGCACGTAGCTTCCCGCACAGAAGGCGTTGGCGAAGTTCTCCGACCTTTCCACTTAAGCCCCTGCAGTTCCAGTGCAGTATACTCTCAGATGAGCCCGAATTCAAAGGTACCATCATTGGCGGAGGTTAGCCATTCAAACCGAGATGAGAGTCTGGAGTTGTTTCACGACAAAACACAATTCACGTGGAGACATGGTGTTCGATGTACACCCTTGATTACTTGGAGGTACAGAGACGTTCGTGGTTTGGGGGTCCGTAAGGTGGGTACTCGCATGCCGGCGACGTTCTTTGAGCTACTGAATTTCTTTTTCCAGTGCATCCAGCCTGTTTTCAATTTCGGAGTCTTCGTCTAAATCAGGAACTGGTAGCTGCTCTTGCACAGGTGGCGAACGTCGACGGCTGGCACGTGACATCTTGACTGCCGAACTGTACGGCATCATTGTTGACGGTTCAGGCTCTGCTGCGGGGAAGTCCTCCTCTAAAAGCGTCAAAGCAGCGTATCAGTTGTAAATCGGCACCTGTTCGAGCATTGGGGCTTCGGCATGCCTTTCACTTCGTTTTAAGCGGCGCTCGCGGACTTTCTTGTTGGCCTCCAGCTTAGTAGGGCACTTCCGGGAAGTGATGTCGGGGTCGTTGGATTTGCAGATGCCGCATAGAAAAGTCTGCCACGTTGTGGTCTCCTCAGGGTTTCCTTTTGGTGGATAAGGGAAGGAGGATTTCATGTGCCCCTGCCTGTAGCACGAGTAGCAGTATACAACAGATGGCTTGATTGGCAGAGGGCGCAATTAGCATCCATAGTACACTATACGGTATGGAGGAGAAGGCGGACCTCGCAGGGTGACGAGACATGTGCGACTTGTGCCCATATACCGGACAGCAACAACTTCGTGAGTAGAGCAGGAGAGCTCCTGACGAAGCTGTACAGGTGTCTCACCATAGTCTACGCCTGTAGCGCTTCAAGTCAGTTCCAGCGGCCAAGTATGCCTGGACCTGTACAGTCTGTCTGCGAGACCTGGATGTTGTTCAAGGTCTGGAGTTTGGCGGCCAAATCCAAGGAGGGAACCCACACTGAAATCGTATTAGTGGGCTTGTGCACGGCAAACCCACGCAAACCTGGGACGTTCAGACATGTGGCCACTGCAGCTTGAATAAACCGACTGGGCAGAGTAGACATGTCGAAGTTAGCGCGGGAGTTGATGACCACCTTGTACGATGATGCCTCAGGTGGTATTGTAGCTGTTGTTGATAAATGCGACGGGCGGGGTCGTTTTGACTGGTCCTGCTTTGCATTTTCTGCTGTGCTTGTAAACCCGGGCTGCCTTTTAACAGCGTTGGATGGCGGGACCGGAGCTGAATTTACTTGCGGTTCTGATGTGTCCATTTTCACATCGTTGCCATGGCAGGGCTGGCGACGCAGCGGCAAAGGGGCGCTCGACGCTACGATGGAGCTGCCTTGACTGATCCGCTGGGTCCACGTGCGGGGAAGCAGCGCAGCGGCAGCGCGCTGCCGCCGCCGTTCGTGCCGGCGTGCTAGGCCTACTTGCTGTACCGAAGAAGGCGAGCGGCCGTGAGAAGCGGTAGGAGGATGCAGGGGACGATGAACCTTATGAGTCGGCTCCAGGGGTGTTTGGTCACCGATTACAACAGTTCATAACAGGCAGGGTGCCTGCGGTAAACACACAGGGCGTGAAAGACAGAGCGGTGAAAAACGTGTCCGACCTCAGCGAACGTTATGGTTCCACCGTCTCCTTTTCAATATAGACGACCTGATCGCCAGTTTTAGTGTGAGCTCAGGTTAAGCTAATCCCCAAAAGATAATGAATTCGCTTTCTCATCCCAACAAATGGATACGATGCCCACTGCATTATTTCCTGCTGCCAGTGCCTGACGAAGTTCTGTTTTAAATGCAGAGCATTTCAGTAACTCACGATGTCACCCGCGTTGGCGTCCGTAGTCCGCATCGCTCCCCCTACACTATATAAAAAAATAATACTTACCGGCGCCAGGCTTCGAACCAACGACTCTGCGGGCGGAACGCAAGGTACATGGTACTCTACCCACTGCACCACAAAGGCTGCACAGAATGGAAGGTTACGAACACGCCTTATATCCTTGACCGTCGGCCACATGTGCGCCCTCTCCCCCGCGTCCTCCTCGCCTTCTCTCCGCTCGCAACGCCCTCTCTCGCCGCGTTCGGTTCGGGCGCACAACAGGTGGGGACGTGCGCAACACCCTCTCTCGCCGCGTTGGGTTCGCGCTGATCAACAGTCGGTTCGCGCGCAAGAACAGGTGGGGGCGCTCGCATCGCTCTCTCTCGCCGCGGTCGGTTCGCGCTTAAACCACATATGTCGTTCGCGCGTGCTCCGGTCGCTAACATCTGTGGCGTGATCGTGACGTCAACATCACGCGTTCGTGTGGTGGCGTGATTTTGGCGCTATAACACTCTCTCGCGAGGAGCATTAGATTGGATTGGATTCGATTGGATTGGCTTGGATTGGCTTGGCTTGGCTTGGATTGGATTAAAGTGGATTGTGTTGGATTGTGTTGCGTCATAGCCTCGCCACGTTGCGTCATAGCCGCTCCACGTTGCGTCATAGCCGCGGCAGGGGGTTCACGGCACGTTTCACGTTTCACCAGCGACTTCATCGACAATGTCTACGCTGGAAGACAACAATTACAACAACAACCAATACGTAATCCATACGACTTGCAGGCGCGCCCCCCGCGGAAATGCTCTGCATTTGATCGTGCCCCTCGCGAGGGGGATGTTTGAGTGCCTGCTGTGGGGGGCACGCCGTTCGTCCGCGGCAGCCGTCGGCCAACCACGCACGCCACTCTCGCGGGAGGAACGGGCGCGGGCCTTTTTTACTTTTGTGACACTTCGCGGACATTAAGGCGCGTGAAATCAACTCGATGACGAAGTTAGTTAAACAAAAGAGTATGTTTAGCACCTAACGGGACATCACTGTCGATGTTTGATTAGATTTAACTGATGTGACCTAAAATGACCCGCTTCATTCTTACATCAACTCGCTCGGGATTACAAAAGCGTGCAGCCACGCTTCGTGCTTTAAAACGGGCGGCAGCCCTTAAGTACTGTCTGTGTCATCGCTTTAAATGTTTATTTTGGGGAGTTTAACGCATAGAAGAAAACACACAAGGTACACCATGACATCGCTTCTCGATTTTTAATGAACAACGTTAAATATGTGGCCTGAAGCTTTACCCAAAAAAGGGAAAGAGTTCACAACCCACGCCCACTTTTTTTTTTTAAACAGGAGCACAATTCGCCTGAAATAGAAGAAGCGAAAAACGTTTTTTGGAGCCGATATACAGTGTTAAATAAGTGAAAGAAATATCGTTGTCGATTTTCGCGACCGGGATCGTGTAATATGATCTCCGCGAATAAGGAGGTTATTTCGTCTCACATTAATGAAAATATCAAACAGTTGGCGGTACGCAAACACGGAAATTTATTGTTATACCCTAATCGGGAATTTCTGTAAGCACTTTTTACTATTTTTTTTACTTCGGAGGCAAGGGATACTTTTTTGCTGCATACACGGTGGTTTAACATGGAGTACACACTAGCTCGCACTCGAAGTTGGTAACTCCCGTATGCACTATCTACTTTTTGTTTCTTTCGAAGCAAGTGATATTATTTTGAGTGTCTGGCCAGGTAATAAGATATGTACCCGTACGCGCTCACGATAGGAAAACAAAAGCTAAAAAGTCATGCTCGGATGATCGAGAACAAAAAGAAATCGGCAGCAAGAACAATCAAAAACATCAGGAGCAAAAGCAACGAGCAGACAAAGCGCCGCAGTGAAAGACGGACAGTGAGATGTCCTTATTCCTGAGGCACTCACGCCTAGGGACTAAAACGCACTCTAAGTTATTTCGCCGTTCCGCCTCTAACCACACAGCAATGGCTGCCGTAAGGGTTTGGAAACTCCCGCTTACGTTTTCACACCACCTATGTGCTCCCTTATTCAATCAAGAATGAGAACGTAGAAGAATCTGACAGCTTAAAAGTTTAAATAACCTCTTCAGTCAGCTGTTTTTACTGTTGACTGTATATGGCGGTCCTTCTTATTTTCGGTTTAATTTTATTGTTCGGATAAAAAATGTTTACGCCTCGTCTTCTCCTTCATCACATGTGGCGCCAAAAGCAGCAAACCATATTTGCTTCACTTTGTGGAACAGCGTAATACTTTTAGTACATTCCACAGTTAAAATACAAAGCCTCTACGACGCCGTCACACAAATAGAAAGACAGGTCTAATGGGAAGATGACTAGAAGCAAATGAAGAAACGGTGTTCCGGTGAGTTCCACTCTCACTCTCGGTTTTGCCTATCTCCCGAGCGCGAGGCAATTGATTCAAACGAGCGGTGGCTTTTCTTCGGTCTCGAAACAGCGAATTGGTAATCAGGGTATAACGGGTTTTTTTTGCAACAGCTAGGGCGCGTTGCTTGCTGTGTATACACACTATGCCACGGTTTGTTGCCACATGTTGTGCTTGTTCTTTTTGGCCTTATTATGCGAGTTTTTTCTTTACTCTTTCTTTAGCTAGGGTTTGTTTCTGAAAAGTTTCAGAACTGACCTCGCAATGAAAAATAAAGGCACTGAGCAGATATACATAAAGATAATATCGTGTCTTCCCGTACTATTCTCAGGTTAGTTGTGAAAGAGTTTCGAGAATTAATCATCTCCCGCAGGTACAAGACCAGCGAAAAGGACGGAGGCGGGTATTCGACCCAGGCTGTTTCTTCCTTTGCCTTGTGTTGATAACAAATGTACACCGTATTTACTCGATTCTAAGCACCCCTCGATTCTAAGCAGCCTCCCCTACTTTCGAAGGAAGACTTTGAAAAAAAAAACTTTGCATGCGAATCTAAGCACCCCTTTTTCTAAGCAACCATCGCAAGGTGGATTTCAGACGCGTGGAAGCAGGCTCGAGTTGAGCTTGTAGCAGAATCATTTGTGAAGGTTTCAATGACAAACCGCTTCAAGCGGACAGAAGACCACCTGCTGTGGGATACTGAAAGCGGCGGCCCAAGTGGCACAATGGACTCCAACGGTCGTGGAAGTGGCTGGTTATAATACGGAAGTGGTAGGTTCGCTGTCTGTACGTATTTTTCGGGTAAATATTGGCCAAATAAAACATTTTTCCTTGCGCTCCTCTCGTCGAGATACGGCAGCGGAAAAAAGCGGCGGATTGGATAATTTAGGTTATAGATGCAGAGCATTTCTTTAACTCACGATGTCACCCGTTCTAGTCGTTCATCATAGTCCGCACCCCTCTCCCTACACTATATAAAAAAAATAATACTTACCGGCGCCTGATTTCGATCCCACGACCCTGCGGGCGGAACGAAAGATACATGGTGCTCTACCCACTGCACCACAAAGCCGACACAGAATGGAGGGCTACGAACGCGCCTTATATCCTTGACTCATTCAAACTACGTCAAGAAGCTGCTGATACAGCAGCAGCAAGAACAAGAACAACTTGAACAATGACGTCTCCCATCGACTCCCTCGAAGGGGGGGACTAACTCAACCAGAGGCATCTAGACGTCGACGACGCAACAACAACAGCCAGAGAAGAAAAGAGAGAGAAGAGAAGAGAAGAATAATAATCATACCCACCTGCTAATAAATGATGTCACGTGACCACGTAATTACGTCTCTTCATTTAATTACAATACAACAACCAACAGCAACAAGTGCAACAACATAACGTAACGCAAACTACTTAACGTCGTGCGCCCCCGGAAATGCTCTGCATTTGATCGTGCCCCTCGCGAGGGGGATGTTTTTTTCAAGGAGTTTTCTTAGTTGCTATTGCAAAAATCACGAAGCCATGTAGTTTTTTCAAATCTAATAATTGATAATTTAATTATTGCGCTGCCCAAGATGGACGCATGTGCGCGCTGCTCTTAACCGATTCGTGGAAGGCAGCACCTTCTGCCTTACTCATGCTACAAACAGTGGGTCCAGTGCAGCCGCTTGAACATCCAGGCTGAGGAATACAACTTCCTAATGCAGACCGGGACAAGCAGCTACAAATTCTTCAAATGTGCGAGGCGAGCGTCTCCGTCTGGTGTGCGGCTTGCTTCTGCAAATGGCACCGAAGACACGCCCACCGAGAACGCCGACTAATCTGCGCTTTCGTACAAGTTGGTGAACCAGGCCTGCGGAAGTGCTTCGGCGAGCGTTATAGCGCTGCTGCAGTCGATGGCATCTCAGATAGATACTCTCGCATCCGGAGTAAGACAACTGAAACTGGAAAGCTTGTGTTTGCGCGTAAAATTACGCGACTTGCGGTAGTGTGTGGTGAGCTCGATGGGTTTTCCTCTCTTGCGCCTTGTCGACCATGCACCATGACAGAACTTCGCTGATGTCTTCGGTACAGTCCCAAACCTTCGGAGTGCCAGTGCCCACAACGAACGACCAAGGAGAGAGCGGTGACCCTCCAGTAAACCGGTGAGCCAGCTCCCAAGAACGCCGGCTACAATTGGTACGGCGAAGGTGTGCCAACTCAAGGTCATGCCTTAGGAACCGGCCGCAAGAGGCTTTTTCGTTTCTCGCCTCGCTCCTAATACCTGTTCGTCTTACGTGCGAGAGCTTCTGGCGGAGTTCATAGGTGACAAGACCGTAACATGCACTTGACTGAAAACCAGATACGACACGTACACCTCTTTCAGCGTTGTTCTGGACAGGGAAATTCTTGGGATCGTTAACAAGCCTGAAGCGTGGCGAAATGGCTGCGCGTTCCGCCCCTTTTACGGACATCTGTCACCTTCACGTCATTAGGAACAGCCTGATATCCGCCCAAAAGCCTCAGATGGGATCGTGGCGAGTTAGGCTGTATTACCACAATGTCAGGGGACTTCGAACGAAATGAGATGAATTCCTTAGTAATAATCACGACTCTGAATACGACATCATATTGGTGACTGAAAGTTGGGTTAATAAGCTTAATGAGGGCGTCCTACTTCTCAAATGAATATTCAGTATTCAGGGCCGACAGGAGTTACACAGAAAAGACTAAAAATGGGAACGGTGTCATGATAGCTTGCAAGTACATTTTTCAAGCATTCCGAAGGAAGGAATTCAAAAAGTATATGTATTGAACTACCATGACTAGATGGCTTAAATTGCCTCATTGGCTGTTAGTACTTTCCGCCAAACTATTACGCTAGTGCAATTGTGAATCGTGTCGCTGCTCTGGAAAGTATGGCTGATGTTTCGAGATACAATGTGCACATGTATGGCTACTTCAATATACCGAAGGTTAATTGGTCGCTTCACCCATTTCAAGTTCTAAGTGATCGCGCGTTCGCATGCATGAAGGCAGAATGCCTGTTTGAGTTTATCAATTTTAATAGATTTTTCAGCTTAATAAGACTGAAAATGTTGCTAGTCACGTTTTAAACCTAATTATAGTAAATGTCCCCATTTTCAATCTGACTCTGGCAAACGACAAGCTTGTGCTACACGCAGTTTCATCCTCCGTTTCACCTAGACTTTTATCTGTTGTTCAGTCTGCAGCATATTGCGACGACACCAAGGTTTAGATACGCTTACGGTGATTACGCAGGATTGTACAACCGTCTGCGTGTGTATGATTGGCGTTCATTTTTTCGCGTTGAAGACGTTTAAAGATCTGTTTCCTAGTTGTCATCACTTCTTCAAGACGCTATGAGCGAATTTATACCAAAGAACAGTCACAAAATATCAAAATTCTCTGCTTGGTTCTCATCCGACTTGAAGAACTACAAACGCAGGAAACGGCGCTTCCATAAATTATGTTATTTAAGAAACGCGATTGTTAGTACGGGAACTTTAGATTACCCTGTATGCAGAAAAATCCTCAAGAAGCTTCTTGCACGCTACGAAAGGCGTTATCACGATCACCTTGAACAAGACTTCAAAGGAGATCCACGCTATTCTTGGCGCTACGTACCGGCTCAAACAAAGGATAACATCAGCACTACTGTGCTCAAAAGCGATAGTAAAATTTGCTGCTCCTCTGAGGAAATATGCGACGCCTTTGTGCAGCATTTCAGCTCCACTTTTAAGTGCGAATGCACTTTATAAGCGACCCCAAACCTTCCACCGCCGGCGGCGGCGGCGGCGTCCGCAGTCCTCCTCTCTATATAAAAAAAAACAGCATCTGGCGCCAGGTTTCGATCCGAGGACTTTGCGGCCGCAGCGCGACGCTCTACCGACTAAGCCACGGACGCGACGCTGATATCAGTGTTATTAACGCGCCTTATATCTTTAACGCATTCAAACTACGTCGTCAGCGGCGTGCGTTGGCGACTCAGCGACGTTATAGCGGCTTGATAACTGCGTGGTGTACACGTGATACTACAAACCCGATGGAAGAGATGGAAGAGAAGGCGGCGAGGCGGTGGGCTGCGGGGGCCGAGCGCAAGTGCCGCAAGCGGGCCGACAACCGTGCATTCGCACTTTCACATTCTCCCCCTCGGGAAAATGCGGGGGAATTTTTTTAATCATTTGGCGTCTACAGCGCGCCCAGAGTAACTTTTTTAAGCGGCTGACCAGCAAAACAACCGGCTCGTTAAACCTTTTCTTTCGGCGAGTTATCGCGAAATGAAGGCTTCTAAAAAGACCGCACTGTTAGGGACTTGATCTTGAGCAGATTGCTACGTCGCGGGCAGTCGCGGGTGATGTTATCGCATTTCTGTTCTTTTCTGATGAGCGTGTAAGTGCCGGCCCGTGTTCTAGGCACACTCTGTTTTGGACGCAAGTTGCAGAACTGCGAGAAAGCTGAGGGAACTTTTATAATCGCTAGTGATCAAAACCAATTGCTCCTTTCGCCTTTTGTAAAACCTGTTAAAACACAGCCAAATTGGTATACCCAAATTTACAAAACGGAGCCACATTTTCGGCAAGCACCGCGCAAAAGGTAGTGTTTGTATAGCAGCCATATGTTTGTGTGTGGTCTCTATATTTTGTTTTCCCGCCATGCAAACCAATCCTTAACGTATCTTTGCCGTACGGCCACTCAATTCCTTCGGGTCCGGGTTACCCAGAAGGTGCTGTCGAACAAGTTAATCAACTGTGCGAAGGAGGCGCGCCATGAACGCGAAGCGGCGCCAAAGCAGGCCCAAAGCAGTCCGTGCCCAAAACTACCGTCGCCGAAGCAGACGACAGAGCCGACGGAATGCGTTCCGCCAACTCGCCCGCCGGCGCACGGGGAACGCCGGCCGCTTAGCCGCCGCCGGCCCCATTCGCTGCGCCATCTACATTGTGCTCCGCGAGTTATGGACATTAAGAGCCCGCCGGAGAGAGCGAAGTCGGCGCTGGCCTAGACTCAAGCGGATCAAAAGCACTGCAGTGCTCGTATAGAAAACCAGCTCATGGGAAAATAGGAACTTACAAAAGCAATCGAGCACAATAGGAAAGTGTCAGAACATTCCAACTTTGAAGTCTCGTCATTCGTCCGCTCTTCCCGCTGGTCGGGGTACCTTTGACCTATCCGCTTGCGCTCGCGAAAACGCAGCGTCCCAGCAAACAAAACATCGGTCTTTGTGTAATCGCAGCCAGGTTGTACTCGGCAGAGATTCACACAAAGCCGCCAACTTTAGAGAGTTGGCCGGCGAGATAAAAGCTCCAGAGTTCAGTACAAAGAACATAGGGCTGCAACTGCTTCCCCAGTTTTTCCTCTGTATACCATTTTCTACCGCTGAACGTTCGCTGAGCTTTCCTTTGTCTCGGCTTCACGCAACACGGAGCGCTAATTGCACGTTGCCCTTGTCAGTCGCTGACAGGTGCGGGAACAAATCTTTAGGGAGCTGGCGCAACGCTGGCGTGGAGTGAGTCGTTTCCTCTCTACATTTTCCCTTTCACCGCTGCCTCTGAATGAGGCATCGCGTGGAGTGAGTATAGCTTGAAACAGTCATTTTTTTGGTCTTCCATTTTTTTTAACACGAAAGTGTTTTATTCCTGGATACACAAAGATTTAAATGACGTCATATTCGTCACGGTACTGACGCCAGTTCAACGAAGCAAGCGGCCTGTAAAGGGTGCACCCCTGCACACAGGAACTTCTGGCGGGGAAGCAACCTTTAAAACTGAAGAGTAAGTTAAATTCAGAGGAAGTTAACTTCAAAGCTGTCGAGTGGACGAAAAGAAGATTAGAATGCTGGTGGACGAAAAGTAGAGAGGGGAATATTGCCTAGGACAGTTACCACCTGTAACAGGAAAAAATAAAACTCTCTATTGTTACGATTCCAAGCCGTGCTGGTAGGCTTATCTGGCGCATTTTACAGCCGACAACGTGGCAGAAGCGCGTGACGACGATTACTGGGATATCGAGATGCTCAGCCAACGATGCCGTCGGATGCGAAG